>NW_026006098.1:318613-349718 GCF_001458135.2 Marmota marmota marmota | reverse complement strand
AACCCTAGTACTTACATTAGAAATAACCCTATCCCTAGCCCTAACTTAACCCAAAACCTAGCCTAATCTGAGCCCTAAACTGAGCTTTAACCCTATCCCTAACCATAACCCTAAACCTAGCACTAATAATAACCATAACCTTAGCTCTAACCCTAGCTCTAACCCTATCCATTACCCTAACCATAATCCTAACCCTAATGCTAACCCTAGGCCTAAACCTTAACATATGCCTAATCCTAACCCTATCAATTACCCTAAACCAATCATGAAACCTAAACCTTACTATATCATTACCCTAATCCTAACCCTATGCTATTTCGAGCCCTAAATTAAAACCTTAACCTATCCCAAAGACTAATCATGACCTTGACCCCAAAAATAACCTTAGCTCTAAACCTGACCCTAACTGTAAACCTAACCCTTACACTACATCTAACCTAACCCTAAAACTATCTTTTAACTGTAAAGCCAGACCTGAAATTAGCCCTAGCCCTAATCCTAGCCTTAAACCTAGCCTTAATCCTAACCCGAACCATATCCCAAGGTTTACCCCTAGTTCTACCTCTCTCCCTAGCCCTAAACCTAGCTATAACCCCAATCCCTTACCCTAAACCTAACCTTAACCCTAAACCTAACCATAATCTTAAACCTCCATAACCCTTGCCTTAACCCTAGGCCTAACACTAACACAAAGCCTAGCACTAACCCTAATTTAGTCCTATTCTAACCTTAAACCTAGCCTTAAGACTAACTCTAACTCTTGCCCTAGCCCTAGCCCTAGTTCTATACTTAGCCGTAGCCCAACACTGGATCTAAACCTAACTCTAAATTTAAACCTAACTCTAAATTTAACCATAACCACAATCCTAATCCAAACACTACTACTATCCCTAACAATAATGCTAATCCTAAAACTTTCCTTACCCCAAGCCCTAGCCATAAAACATAACCAAGTCATATCCCTAATCCTAACCCTTAACCTAAACCAAACCATAAACCTACACCTAGCCCTAACCCTAACTCTAAAAATAACCCTGACCATGATACTGATCCTAACACTAATCCTAGCTCTAAACATCACCCTAACCTTAAATTAACCCTAAAACTAGACCTAGCCTTAACCCTAACTCTAAAACTAGCCCTAATTGTAACCCTAGTTCGACATTAGCCATTGGCATAACCCTAACCCTAACCCTAACACAAATCCTACCCCTAATTCTAGTCTTAACCTTAAACTAGCCCTAACCCTAGCTTTAACCCTATCTGTTACTCTAAGACAAACCCTGAACCAAATTCGAAACCTAATCGTAACCCTAATCCTTAGCCTAATTTAAACACTAACAGTATTACTAGTCCTAACCCTAGCCCTCATTCTAGTTCTAACCCTAACTCTGACCCTTATTCTAATCCTAACAGCAACCCTACATCTAAACCTGACCCTAACCCTAAACCAAACCATAACACTAGCCCTACCGGTAAGCCTATACCTATACCTAACCCTAACACTAGATCTAGACCAAAAACTAATCCTAAATATAGCTATAATTCCAGCCCGAGACCTAAACAAAATCCTAGCTCTAGCCCTAACAATAACCCTTAACCTAAACTAAACACTTACCCTACCCATAGACCTAACACTAGTTCTAATTCTGGCTCTAACCTTAACCCTAATCCTATCCGGAACACTGACCCTGACCCTGACATTAACCTAACTCTAAACCTGACCCTAACCCAAAACCTAATCCTAACACTAGACCTAGCCATAACCCTAACCCTAATACTAGCCCTAAACATAACCCTAGCCCTAACCCTATTTTAACCCTAATCTTAACCCTAACAGTAGCCCTAACCCTAACCATAGTCCTAACCCTAGCCGTAAACCTAACACAAAACATAGCCATAATCCTAGGCCTAAACTTAGCCCTAAGCATAACCCTAACCCTAACCCTAGCCCTAACACTAACCTTAACACTAACACTTGCCTTAGACCTAACCCTAGCTCAAAGCCAAACCCTTACCCTGAACATTACCGTAGCCCTATCCTAAACCATAACTCTAACCCTAGCTCTTATCCTAACCTTAATCCTAGCTCGAAATTTAGTTCTAACCCTGCCAATTATCCTAACCCTAATCCTAACCCTAATTATAACCTTATCCCTAACACTAAACCTAATCCTAACCATAAACGTATCCCAAGACCTAACCATAAACCTAAACCTCACTATAGCCATAACCCTAGCGGAATCATTAAGCCTTACACTAAACCTAATCCTAAGAATAGCCCTAATACATACCCTAACCCTAACCCTAACTCTAACCCTAAATCTAACATTATCCATTACCCTAAACCTAAGCCTAACTGTAATGAAAACTCTAGCCATAACCCGAACCCTAAACCAAACTCTAACCATAAACATATCCATAGACCTAAACGTAAACCTAACTCTCACAGTAGCCCTAACCCTAGCTCAAACACTAACCCTTACCCTAACCTAACCATAACCCTAGCCCTAAACCTAACACTTACTGTAAACAAAATCCTAGCCCTATCTCTAAAACTAACTCTAATTTTAGACTTAATCCAAACCATAATCTATCACTAACCCTAGCTCTAAATGTATCTGTTATACTAAACATAATGCTAACCAAATGTTAACCTTAACCCTATTGCTAAACCTAACCCATCCATTACCCTAAAACTTAAATGAAACCTAAACCTAACCTTATCCATTACCCTAAACCTAAGCCTAAACCTCTCACTATTTAAGCCCTAACCCTAAACTTTGACCTAAACCAAATGCTAACCCTGACCAAAACCCTAATAATACCCCTAACTCTAAACCTGAATCTTACCCTAAACATAACCCTAGCCCTAGTTCTAGCCCTGAACCTACCAGAAAACCTAACCCCAAACCAAGCCTTAATGCTAACCTAAACACTAACCCTAGCCCTGATCCTAATTCTAAGCCTCACCCTAGCCCTAAAGTTAGCTATAACCCCACTCATTCCCATAACTTAATCCTAACCCCAATGCTAATCCTAAACCTAGCCCTACCCCTAGGCCTAACCCTAACACTAACCTTAGCCCTAATCCTAGCCCTAATTTAGCTTTAACCCTAAACCTAACCCTAAGCCTACACCTAAATCTGAATCTAACTCTCGTCCTAGCTGTTTCCCTAATTCTAACCCTATCCCTTACTGTAACACTAACCCTAGCCCTAACCCTAACCCTGGATGTAACCTTATCTCTAAATTTAACCCTAAACCTAAGCCTAAACCTCACCCTAACACTAATTGAAAATCTAGCCCTAACCCTAGCCCTAGCCCTAAAACAAATCCAAGCCATAGCCCTAATCTTAACCTTAACCCACAGCAGTCAAGATGAAGTGAAACCTTAGAACACAAACTGTTCCTGACAGCAAAACTTTAACTGAGAAGGTCCAACCTGGGAAACATGGTAATGCTAGGTAAAAGATGAATCCCGACCAGTATCAAACAAATTTGAACAAAACTAACTCTAACATGAACATTAGTTCTAAAACTAGCCCTAATCCTAATCCTAAAACTAAGCCTTTCCTGTTTATAGAGCTTGATCATAAAAGTCCCAAACATTGGGTGCCTAGTAGGGCAAGGTAACAGATGAATCCTACCAAGTATCAAAAAAATCTGACCAATAATTGGGGGAGGTATTTCAGTACATGCCTATTTCCCCTGTTTTCTCCTAAAGTGCTCTTGGATAAATTGTTTTTTCATGCTTCAGCTTAAGGTACTTTCACAAGGAACAAACCAGACCATGCCCACAGTGAAGTGATTGAATGTGTGAAATTTCATGTAGCTAGCAACAACCATGTTTGAATTGCAGCTCCATTTCCATTCACACCTATAGGCCATAATGTAGTGAAAACCAAAAATTCAAACTGCTCCTGACACTGAACTAATGAACCTTGAAGGTCCAAATTTGGGGAGCCTACTAAGGTTGGTTAAAGATGAATCCTGTACAATATCAAAGTAATCCGACCAAAAAAAAATTGAAATTCTTTCAGTACATGTGTATTTTGCTTGCTCCTAAAGCACTCAGAGATAAAACTGTTTCTTTCTACTTCAGCTTAGTGATTCATCACAGAAAACAAACCAGAGAATGCTCACTGAGAACTGATTGAGTGTTTGAAGTTTCAAGCAGCTAACACAAACCCTGTTTGATTTCCAGCTTCATTTCCATTCACTCCTATAGGGCCAAAAGAAGAGAAACATGAAAATTGAAACTGTTCCTGAGAGAAAATCCTTTTACGTAGGAGGCCCAAATATTTGGAGTATTGCCAAAATATGAAAAAGGTGAATCCTGCCCAGTATCATAGAAATTAAAAAAAAAAAAAAACAACTAACTCTAACCCTAACACTAGGTCTAAACCTAGTCCTAACACTAAGTCTAACCCTAAACCTAATCTGTTAAGAGAACTTTTGATCATAGAAGTTTCAAAATTGGGTAGTCTAATGGGGTAAGCTTACAGATGAATCATGGGCAGCTTCAAAGAAATCTGACAAAATAATAGGGAGAGCTATTTCAGTACATGCATATTTCCCTGTTTTCTCCTAAAGTGTTCTCAGATAAATTTTTATTGCATGCTTCAGCTTATTACTAATTTCACAAGGAACAAACCAGAGAGTGCCCACAGAGAATTGATTGAGTGTGTGAAGTTTCAAACAGTTAGCACCAACATTGATTGATTTCCAGCTCCATGTCCATTTACCCATGTAGGTCAAAATGAAGTGAATCCATAGAATACAAATTGTACCTGTCAGCAAAGAATTGAACTGAGAAGGCTGAAACCTGGGAACACAGTAAGGCTAGGTAAAAATGTATCCTGCCCAGTATAAAAGAAATTTGAACAGTACAAACTTTAATCCTAACACTAGACCTAACTCTAACTCTAAGCCTAACCCTAACCTGTTTAGAGAACTTTGATCATAGAAGCTCAAAGTTGAGGTGCCTAGTGGGGCAAGCTAACAGATGAATCCTGCCCAGTATCAAAGAAATCTGACCAAATGATTGGGTGAGGTAGTACAGTACATACATATTTTCCAGTTGTCTCCTAAAATGCTGTTGCATAGTGTTGTTTTTGCCTGCTTTGTCTTTGGGATACTTTCACAAGAATAAAACCAGAATGTCCTCACAGAGAACTGATTGAGTGTGTGAAGTTTCAAGCAGCTAGCAAAAAGCCTGTTTGATTTCCAGCTCCATTTCCATTTACCCATATAGGTCAAAATGAAGTGAAACCTTAAAATAAAAACTGAAATACTGACAGAAAACCAGTGAACTTAGAAGGCCCAAACATGGGGAACATAGTAAGGCTAGAAAAAATATAAATCCTGCCTAGTATCAAAGAAACTTGAACAAAACTACTGTAACCCTAACACTAGATCTATCCTTAATCCTAACCCTACAGCTCACCCGAGCCTGTTTAGACAACCTTTGATCATAGAAGTCCCAAACTAAGGGAGCTTAGTGTGGAAAGCTAACAGATGAATCCTGCACAGTATAAAAGAAATCTGAGCAAATAATTGGGGGAAGTGTTTCAGTACATGCATATTTCCTTGATTTCTCCAAAAGTGCTCTGGGATAAAGTTCTTTTGCGTGTTTCAGGTGAGGGCAACATTCACAAGGAACAAACCGGAGAGTGCCCACAGAGAACTGATTGAGTGTGTGAAGATTCATGCAGCTAGCACCAACCCTGTTTGATTTCCAGCTCCATTGCCATTCACACCTATAGGTCATAATGAAGTGAAACCTAAAAATTCAAACTGTTCCTGACACTGAACCTTGAAGGCCCAAACTTGGGGAGCCTACTACGGCTAGGTCAATGATGAATCCTGTACAGTATCAAATTAATCTAACCAAAAAAATTTGAAGCTCTTTCAGTACATGGGTATTCTGCTTGCTCCTAAAGCACTCAGAGATAAAGCTGTTTATTTCTACTTCATCATAGGGCTACTTCCACAACAAACTCCAGATTATGCTCACTGAAAATTGATGGAGTGTGTGAAGTTTCAAGCAGCTAGCCCAAACCCTGTTCGATTTTCAGCTTCATTTCCATTCACCCCTATAGGGAAAAAAGAAGAGAAACATTAAAATTGAAACTGTTCCTGAAAGCAAACCCTTTATGTAGGAGGAGCAAACATTTGGAATATAGTCAAAATAGGAAAAAGATGAACCCTGCACAGTATCATAGAAATTTGAAAACAAAACTAACTTTTACCTCAACACTAAGTCTAATCCTAGTCCTAACACTTACCCTAACACTAACCTTAACCTGTTTAGAGTCCCTTTGATCCTAGAAGTCCCACACTTGGGGAGCCAAGTTGGGTAGCCTAACAGATGAATCTTTCACAATATCAAATAAATCTGACCAAATAATTGGGGAGGTAATTCAGTACATGCATATTGTCCTGTTTTCTCCTAAAGTGCTCTTATGTAAAGTTGCCTTGCATGCTTCAGCTTAGGGATACTTTTACAAGGAAGAAACCAGAGAATGTCCATAAAAAACTCATTGAGTGTGTGAGGTTTGAAGTAGCTAGCACCAACCCTGTTGGATTTCCAGCTCCATTTCCATTTACACGCATAGGTCAAAATGAAATAAAAACTTAAAATACAAACTGTTCAGGAGAGCAAACCCTTGACCCAAAATGCCCAAACCTAGAGAATAAACTAAGGTTAGGTAAAAGTTGAATCCTGCCCAGTATCAAAGAATTTTAAACAAAACTAAATCTAAGAAAATAGTAGCTGTAATCATAGCCCTAACCTAATACTGAATCTAACATAACCTATTTAGAGAACCATTGATCATAGTAGTACCCAAATAAAGGATCCCAGTGGGGAAAGCTAACAGATAAATCCTGTGCAGTATCAAAGAAATCTGACCAAACAATTTGGGGAGGTATTTCAGTACGTGCAATTTCCCCTGTTTTCTCCTAATGTGCTCTTGGATAAATTATTTTTTCATGCTTCAGTTTAAGGTACTTTCACAAAGAACAACCATAGAGTGCCCACAGAGAGCTGATTGAGTGTGTGAAGTTTCAAGAAGCTAGTACTAACTCTCTTTGATTTCCAGCTCCATTTTCATTCACATCTATAGGCCATAATAAAGTGAACTCAAAATGTTCCTGACAGTGAACTGGCAAACTTTGAAAACCCAAAAGTGGGTATCCTACTAAGACAAGGAAAAGGATGAATCCTGTACAATATCAAAGTAATCCATGCAAAAAAATTGAAGCTTGCTCCTAAAGTGCTCACAGATAAAGCTTTGCTTTCTAATTCAGCTTTTGGCTACTACCATAAGAAACAAATGAGAGAATGTGCACTGAGAACTGATTGAGTGTGTGAAGTTTCAACCAGCTAGCACAAACACTGTTTGCATTTTATCTCCATTTTCATTCATCCCTATAGGGCAAAATGAAGTGAAACATGAAAATTAAAACTGCTCCTGAGAGCAAACCCTTTTACTAGGAGGCTCAAACATGGGGAGCATACTAAGAATAGGAAAAAAGATAAATCCTGCCCAGTATCCAAAAAGTTGAAAAAATAACTCTAACCCTAACACTAGTTCTAACACTTGCCCTAACTCTAACCTAAACCTAAGCCTAACCTGTTAAGAGAATCTTTGATCATAAAAGTTTTAAACTTGGGGAGACTAGTGGGGAAAGCTTACAGATGAATCCTGCACAGTATCAAAGAAATCTGACCAAGTAATTGGGGGAGCTATTTCAGCACATGCATATTGCCCTGTTTTCTCCTAAAGTGCTCTTGGATAAAGTTGTTTTGCATGCTTCAGCTTATGGATACTTTGACAAGGAAAAAATAGAGAGTGCCCACAGACAACTGATAGAGTATGTGAAGTTTCAACCAGCTAGGACCAACCTTCTGATTTCCAGCTCCATTTTCATTTACCCATATAGGTCAAAATGTAGTGAGACATTAAAAACAAAATATTCCCAACAGTGAACTATTTAGATGAGAAGGCCCAAAACAGGGGCACATAGTAAGGCTAGGTAAAAGATAAATCTGCCCAGTATCAAAGAAATTTGAACAAAACAAACTCTAATCCTAACACTAGCTCTAAAGCTGGCCCTAACCCTAACCATAACACATAAAACTTACCTGTTTAGAGAACCATTGATCCTAGAAGTTCCAACCTTGGGGAGCCTAGTGGAGCAAGGTAAAAGATGAATACTGCACAGTATCAAAGAAATCTGAACAAATTTTTGAGAGACTTATTTCAGTACATACATGTTTCTCTGTTTTCTCCTTAAGGTCTCTCAGATACTGTTGCTTTTGCATGCTTCATCTTTAGCCTACCTTCAAAAGAAATAGGGAATGCCCACTGAGAACTGATTATGTGAAGCTTCAAGCACCTACTGACAACCCTGTTTGATTTCCAGTTCAATTTTCATTCACATCAATATGCCATGATGAAGGGAAACCTTAAAATGCAAACTGTTCCTGACAGCGAACCATTGAACCGAGAAGGCCCAAACCTGTGGAGCATAGTAAAGATAAGTAAAAGATGAATCCTGCCCAGTATCATAGAAATTTGAAAAAAAAATAGGGCCCCATGGGTGCTCTCGGCACAGATGGAAGGCTCAGCCGTGCAGTTTCTCTGGGTGAAGACAGCAGTCTCATCCGCACGGGTGCTCTCTGTGCAGATGAAAGGCAGCACAAAACACAGAGGCTTTGCTTGTGGGTCATCAGACGGAGGTCTGGACACAACACAAGGTCACTCCAGAACCACCCACCTCATCAAACACCATACATGGGTAATAGATGGAATCCATGTTGCAAAACCTTACTCGCCATCTATTGGTGGGCGTGGCTACCAGCTCGATTTTGCAGCTTATCAGGTACCCGGTTTCCAACTCCCCTACCTCCAGCTGTGATAACTCAAGATTTTTCTCACAAGCTTTTGGGGTGTGTAGCTATCAATGTGGAATAGCAACTGTACAGGCACCTGGTTTCCAATTCAGAGACTAAGAGTAGGGAGGCTCTAGGTAGGAGCTCAAGCTTTCTCACCCTGTCTACCTCCATCACCCTAAGCACAGAGACTCAAGCTAGGAATAGACAACTCCACCTACTGCAAGAAAAGAGAGTTCTGAGAAACTTTTTTTTCTTTCTTACTTTTCTTTTCTTTCTCTCCTCATCCATTCTCCTCTACCCTTCCCCCTATGGTCCTCACAACCACAGCATATGTGAAACCAAGAACGTCTCATGAAATTTGACTTTAAGAACTGAATCACTAGAATAGTATAATATAGAGGAATTGCATAGGCCCCAGCTTACCATTTCTTTATTTGCTCTTATTTTCTTTCTCCCTCTCTTTCTTTCTTTCCTTGTTATTTTTCTTCTTTTTTCTTTCTCCCTCTATCCCACTTTCTTTTACTATTTATACATAGGGTAATTTTATAAATACAGATAAGGAGTTTGAATTTATAACTTCTTCAATAAATCCCCCCTGTCTATTCATTAGAGTTCTCCTCCAAAGTTGCTAAGTTAGATTAATCACATACCCTCATTCTTTTCCCCCTTAACATAGCATCCTACCCCTGACACTCAGTTCTCTATACACCACCAGAAATGGTATGCATTTTATGAAACTAATGACTATATTCTAAATAATAATTGAAGCCAACATCTGTAGACACAGAGTCTAAATATAAATGTATTTATAATGGTTAGGCTTAGGCTTTGGGTTAGGGTTAGATTTAGAGTTAGGTTTTGATCTATGGTTAGGGCTAGGGCTAAGGATAGGGCAAGGGTTAGAACTAGGATTTGGGTTAGGTTTGGGTTAGGTAAGGGATAGGGTTAGAACAAGTGATAGGGCTAGTATGAGAGTTAGAGATAGTCTTATGGGTAGGGTTAGGGTTAGGGTTAGTGATAGGGCTACATTAGGGCTAGTGTTAGTGTTAGGTTTAGGCCTTGGGTTAGGGTTAAAGTTAGGGTTACGTTTAGGGTAAGGTATTGGGTTATAGCTAGGTTGAGGGCTAGGGCAAGAGTTAGTATTAGGTTTAGGGCTAGGGTTAAGTTTACAGTTTTGATTAAAGCTAGGTTTAGGGCTTGGATGAGGACTAATGTTTGTGTTAGGGTTAGGGCTCGTATTAGGGCTAGGGCTAATGTCAGGTCTAGGGTTACAGTTAGGGATAGATTTAGTGTTAGTTTTATGGCTTGGTCCAGTGTAGGGGTTAGGTTTATACTAAGGGTCAGTTTTAGAGCTAGGGTTATTATTAGGGTCAGGATCAAGGTGAGGGTTTGGGTTAGGTTAGGGTTTAGGTTTAGGGCTTGAATTTTCATTAGATTCCAGGTTAAGGTAATGAAAGTGTTAGGTTTAGGGTTTAGGTGTGGTTTAGGGTAATGGATAATGTTAGGGTTAGGCCTAGGGTTAGCATAAGGGTTGGGTTTTCGTTAGACCTAAGATTAGGGGTAGGGTTATGTATAGAATTCGGGGTATTGTTTGGGTTAGGGTTAGGTTTACATTTAGTGTTAAAGCTAGGTTTAGGGGCTGGGGATGTGGCACAAGGAGTAGCATGCGTGGGGCTCTGAGTTCGATGCTCAGCACCACATACCAATAAAATAAAGCTGTTGTGTCCACTCAAAACTAAAAAAATATATATTAAAAAAAACACTAGGTTTAGGACTCGGATTAAGGCTAGATTTTGGTTTAGGTTAGGGCTAGGATTAATGCTCCATCTAATGTATGAAGTAGTATTATGTTTAGAGCTAGTGATAGGGTCAGGGTTAGGGCTAGGTCTAGTGTTAGGTTTAGGTTTACAGTTATAATGATGTTTAGAGCTAGGTTTAATGTTAGGGTCAGAGTCAGGGTCTGTATTAGTTTTCAGGTTAGGGTTAGGGCTAGAATTAGAGATAGGATTCGGGCTAGGTGTAGGGTTAGAGTTTGGTTTAGGTTAAGTGTTAGGGTTAGGGTTATGATTCAGTTTTGTTTTAGGGCTGGGGTAGAGTCAGGGCTAGTTTTAGGATTAATGTTAGGATTATGGCTAGTGTTAGTGTGAGGTTTAGGCTTAGGTTTAGGGTTAGATTTAGAGTTAGGTTTAGATCTATTCTTTGAGCTAGGGATAAGAATAGGGTTAGGATTAGGGCTAAGTTTAGGGCTAGGTTTAGGATGATGGTAAGGTATAGGGTTAGAACTAGGTATAAGGCTGGGCGAGAGTTTGTCAGTCTTAGGGCTAGGTTTAGGGTTGAGTTAGGGACAGGGCTAAATTAGGCCTGGGATTAGGACCAGGGTAAGTGTTACGATTAGGCCTAGGTTTAGGGCTAGGGTTAGGGTTAGGGTTAGGGTTAGGTTAAGGAATGGGATTATAGCTACTTTTAGGACTAGGTGAGGATTAGAATTAGGGTTATGGTTTGGTTAGGTTTATGATTAAGGTGAGGTTTATTAGACATAATAATAGGATGTGGGCTAAGGTTTGTGTTAGGATTAGGACTATGATTAGAGCTAGGGCTAATGTCAGGTCTAGGGTTACAGTTAGAGAGAGTTTTAGGGTTAGGTTTATAGCTAGGTCTATTGTAAGGGTCAGGTTTCTTGTTAGGGTCAGGTTTAGAACTGTGGGTATTATTAGGGTTAGGGTCAGGGTTAGGGTTTTTATTAGATTAAGGTTTAGGTTTAAGGCTTGAGTTATCATTATGGTTAGGGATAGGTTAATGATAGTTTTAGATTTAGAGTTCAGATTATGTGTAGGGTAATGGATAGGGTAAGGGTTAGGGACTGGATTAGGGTTCAGCCTAGGGTTAGTAGAAGTGTTAGAGTTATCATTAGGGTAATGGATAGGACTAGAGCTAGTGATAGGGCTAGTGTTATGCTTAGGATTAGGTCTAGGATTAGGCTTAGGTTTAGGGTTAGGGCTAAGGTTACGGTTATGGTTAAATCTAGGGTATTGCTTGGGTTAGGGCTAGGTTTTGCAATAGGTTAGAGCTATGGCAAATGTAAGAACTTTGTTAAGATTATGGTTAGTTTTAGGGTTAATGTTAGAGCTAAGTATAGTTTTAGGGTTATATTTAGGTTTAGGGTGATGTTTAGAGCTTGGGTTAATGTTAGTGTCAGGGTCAGTGTTAAGTTTAGGGTTAAAGTTAATGTGAAAACCAGAATTAGGACTAGGGTTAAGTCTAGGGGAAGGGTTAGTGTTTGGCTTTAGGCTAAGTTTTATTGTTAGGGCTAGGGCTAGGTTTTTCTTTAGGTCTAGGGCTAGACTTATGGATAGATCAGTATTAGGTTTAGGTCTAGGGCAAGTGTTAGGGTTAGGTTTAGGTATAAATTTACCATAGGGCTAGTGTTAGAGTTCGGTTTAGGGTTAGGTTTAAGTTTAGACCTATGATTAGTGTTAGGGTCAGAATAAGAATCAGGGTTAGGGTTTAGGTTTGGGTTATGTTTAGAGCTAGAATGAGGTCTAGGGTTAGGACTAGTAATAGGGTTAGGTTTTTGGTTACGTTAAGGATTAGAGTTAGGATTAGTATTAGCATTAGGTTTAGGGTTTGGCATAAGGTAAGGGATAGAGTTAGAGCTAGGGTTAGGGCTAGGATTAGGGTTAAAGCTAGGTTTAGGCCTCAGATTAAAGCTAGTTTTTGTGTTAGGGTTATGGCTAGGGTTAGAACAATGACTAATGTAAGAACTAGGGTTTCTAGGGTTAGTTTTAGGGTTATGGTTAGGGGTTAAACCTCTAGTGTTAGAATTAGGTTTAAGGTTAGGGTGAAACTTAGAGCTAGTGTTAGTGTTAGGTTAATAGTCAGGGCCAGGTTTAGTTTTAGGGTTAGGGTTAGGACTCGAATTAATGTTAGGGTTACCATAAGGGTTCAATTTATGGTTAGGGTGGTGTTTTGAGCTAGGGTGAGTGTTATGATATGAGTCAGAGTTAGGGTTAATATTAAGGTTAAGATTAAGACTCAAATTAGGGCTAGGGTTAGGTCTAGGTGTAGTGTTAATGTTTGGTTTAAGTTAAAGTTTAGGGGTAGGGCTATTGCTCAGTTTTGTTTTACTGAAGGGTTAGGTTTAGGGCTAGTATTATGATTAGCATTAGGGATAGGGCTAGTGTTAATGTTAGGCTTAGGCTTAGGGTTAGGGTAAGATTTTGAGTTAGGGTTAGATCTAGGGTTAGGACTAGGAATAAGGATTAGGCAATGGTTATGGCTGGGTTTAGGGCTTGGGTTAGGGCTAGGGTTATGATTACAGTAATGGATAGGATTAGAAGTAGGAATAGGGCTAGTGTGAGAGTTAGAGTTACTCGTAGGGCTAGGGTTAGGGTTAGGGTTAGGGATAGGGTTAAAATAGGGTAAGATTAGGGCTAGGGTTTAGTGTTCACCTTAGGCCTAATGTTAGGGTTAAGGTTAAGTTTAGGGTAAGGAATAGCATTATATCTAGGTTTAGAGAGAGGGTGAGTGTTACAATTAGGGTTAGGGCTATGGTTAGAGTTAGGGTTATGATTAAGACTAAGTTTGGGGCTAGGATGAGGGCTACAGTTCATTTTAGGGTTAGTGCTAGGATTAGGGCTAGGGCTAACATCAGATCTAGGGTTATGGTTAAAGATAGTTTTAGGGTTAGGTTTATGGCTACATGTAATATAAGGGTTAGGTTTATGGTTAGGGTCAGGTTTAGAGCTAGGGGTATTATTAGGGTGAAGTTCTGGGTTAGAAGTTTGGGATAGGTTAAGGTTTAAAGTTAGGGATCAAATTAGCATTATGGTTAGTGTTAGTGTAATCCTAGGGTGAGGTTTAGGGTTTAGGTTTGTTTTAGGGTAATGCATAGGTTTAGGATTAGGAATAGGGTTAGGTTTAGGCCTAGGGTTATGGTTATGGCAATTGATAGGGTTAGATCTAGGGTTAGGGCTAGGGTTATGGTTTTGATTAGGGCTAAGATTAGGATTAGGGATCGGGTTAAAACTCAGGTTAGGGCTTGGATTAGGGCTAAGTTTTGGGTTAAGTTAGTGCTAGGGTTAGGGGTAAGGCTAATGTAAGTACCAGGGTTACAATTAGGGTTAAATTTAGGTTTAGTGTTAGTGGTAGGTCTAGTGTTAAGTTTAGGGTTAGGGTTAGGGTGATGTTTAGACTAGGGTTAGTATTATGGGCAGAGTCAGGGTCAGTGTTAGCACTAGTTTTCAGCTTAAAACTAGAATTAGAGCCAAGGTTAGGATTATGGTTAGGGTTTGGTTTAGGTTAAGGGTTAGGGTTAGGGCTATGGCTCGGATTTGTTTTAGAGCTAGGGTTAAAGTTAGATTTAGAGTTAGGGTTAGGGTTAGACTTAGGGTTATGGTTTGATTTAGAGTTAAAATTAGATCTAGGTTAGGGCTAGAGGTAATGATAGGGTTAGGGTTAGGGCTAGATTTAGGGCTAGGATTAGGGTTCCAGTTAGAACTAGAGATGGGGCTAGGGTGAGAGTTGAAGTTAGTCATAGAGCTAGGGTTAGGGCTAGGGTTAGGAATAGAACTAAATTAGGGCTAAGGTTAGGGCTAGGGTTAGTTTTGGGGTTAGGCCTAAAGTTAGGTTTACAGTTAGGATTAAGGCTAGGCTTAGGGCTAGGATAAGGGCTGGGGTTTGTGTTAGGTTTAGGGCTAAGATTAGGGCTATGGCTAATGTCAGGTCTAAGCTTACATTTGGGGATAGTTTTAGGATTAGTGTTTTGGCTATGTCTAGTGTAAGGGTTAGGTTAGTGTAAAAGTCAGCTTTAGAGCTAGGAAATTTATTAGGGTCAGGGTCAGTGTTATAGTTTGATTGAGGTTAGAGTTTATGGTTAGGGCTTGAATTAGCATTAGGGTTATGGTTAGTTTTAGTGTTATGGTTAGGGAGAGTGCTAGGGTTAGGTTTAGGCTAAATGTTAGGCTTTGAGCTAGGGTTAGGACTAAGGTAAGGGTTAGGGTTAGGGTTAGGACTAGGGTTAGGGTTAGGGTGAGGGTTATTGTTAGGGTAGGTTTAGGCCTCCATTAGGGTTAAGTTTTGTGTTAGGTTTAGGCCTAGGGTTAGTGCTATGTGTAATGTAAGATCTAGGGTTCTGATTAGAGCTAGTTTTAGGGTTAGGGTTAGGGCTAGGTCTAGTGTTAGGTTTAGGTTTTGGGTTAGGTTCAGATTTAGACCTAGGTTTAATGTTAGTGTCAAGGACAGTGTTCAGGTGTGTTGGTTAGGGCAATGATAGGGTTTTGTTTAGAGTTTACATTAGATTTAGGGTAAATGATAGGGTTGGGGTTACCGATAGGGTTAAGGTTAGGTCTAGGGTTTGCATTAGGGTAAGGGTTATGGTTAGTATAATGGGTAGGATTAGAGCTACGTTTAGGGCTAGGTTTATGGTTTGGAACAGGTCTTGAATTAGGGTTAGGGTTAGGGATAAAACTAGGGTTAGGCTTAGGTTTATGTTTAGTGTAAGGGTTAGGTTCTCAGCTACGTTTAGGGATAGATGAGGGTTAGGTTTAGGGTTACTCCTAGGGATAAGATTATAGTTGTCATACGGTTAGGATTAGATTAGGGCTAGGGACATCATTAGGGATAGGGTTAGGGTTAGGGTAATGTATATGATTAGATGTAGATATAGGGCTATGTTTAACGTTAGATTGTGGTTTAGGCTTAGAGTTAGGGCTATAATTATGTTTAGGTTTATAGTAAGGGTTAGGTTTTGAGCTAGGGTTAGGTCTATGGCAAGTGTGAGGTTAGGTCTAGTTTTAGTTTTCCAGTTAGGTTTAGGTTTGGCGTTAAGCCTAGGATTATCAATAAGATTAGGTTTAGGTTTAGAAAAATGGGTAGGTTTAGAGCTAGGTTTAGTGCTAGTGTTAATGTTAGGATTAGGTCTAGAGTTAGGGTTAGATTGAGAGATAGGTGTAGGTTTATGTTTAGAGTAATATTTAGGCTTTGAGCTAGTATTAGGACTAAGGCGAGGGTTACGTAAGGGTTAGGACTAGGGTTAGGGTTATGCTTAAGGCTTGATTTAGGCCTAGGATTAGCTCTAGATTTTGTGTTAGGTTTAGGCCTAGGGTTAGGGCTATGGGTAATGTAAGAGCTAGGGTTATGTTGAGGGCTAGTTGTATGGTTAGAGTTATGGCTAGGTCTAGTGTTAGGTTTAGATTTTCTGGTAGGGTCATATTTAGAGATAGGTTTACTCTAAAGGCAGGGTCAGTGTTTGGGTTAGAGTTAGAATTAGAGTTACAGCCAGAATTAGGACTAGGTTTAGGTTTAGTGGTAGGGTTAGTGCTTTAGTTAGGTTAAGGATTATTGTTAGGGCTAGAGCTAGGTTTATGTTTAGGTCTAGGGCTAGAGTTAAGGCTAGATTTAGAATTTGGTTTAGGTCTAAGGCTAGTATTAGGGTTTGGTCTAGGGTCAGTTTTAGACCTAGGATTAGTGTTAGGGTCAGAATAAGGGTGAGGGTTAGTGTTAGGTTTTGGGATAGGTTTAGAGCTAGAATGAGGTCTAGGGTTAGGACTATTAATAGGGTTAGGGTTTCAGTTAGCCTAAGAATTAGAGATAGGCCTAGACTTACCATTGGGGTTAGGGTTTTTCTTAGGTTAAGGGATAGCCTTTGAGCTAGGGTTAATGCTAGAGTTAGGGTTAGGGTTAGGGTTAAATATAGGTTTAGAGCTTGGTTAAGTGTAATTTTTGTGTTAGGGTTAGGGCTAGATTTGGGCATTGGCTAATGTAAGAGCTAGGGTTACAATTAGGGTTAGTTTTAGGGTTAGGGTTAGTGATAGGGGTAGGTCTAGTGTTGGTTTAGGTTTAAGGTTAGGGTAATATTTAGAGCTAGGGTTATTGTTAGGATATGAATCAGCATCAGGGTTACTTTTTAGGGTTAGGGTTAGGACTCAAATTAGGGCTAGTATTACCGTTAGTCTTCAGTTTAAGGTGAGGGTTGTGTTTAGAGCTAGGGTGACTGTTAAGTTATCAGTCAGGGTCAGGGTAGGTTTTAAGGTTAGGGTTAGGACTTAAATTAGGGCTAGGGTTACGTCTAGGTGTAGTGTTAAACTTTGGTTTAAGTTAAGGTTTAGGGTTAGGGCTGTTGCTCAGTTTTGTTTTAGTCCTAAGTTTAGGGTTTGGTCTAGTTATAAGATTAGGATTAGGGTTTGGCCTAGTGTTAGTGTTAAGCTTAGTCTTTAGGTTAGGGTTAGATTTGGATTTAGCGTTAGATTTAGGATTAGCCTAGGTCTAACTATAGGGCAAGTGTTTGGGCTAGGGTAATGGTTACGCTAACAGATAGTGTTAGAACTAGGGTTAGGGCTATGGTGAGAGTTAGTGTTAGCCTTAGGCCTAGGGTTTCAGTTAGTTTTAGGGATAGGGCTACGTTAAATCTAGGATTAGGGATATGGTTAGTGTTCAGCTTAGACCTAGTGTTAGGGCTAGGGTTATAGTTAATTTTAGGGTAAGGTACAGTGTTATAGCTAGGTTTAGAGGTAGGGTGAGGGTTAGAATCAGGGTGAGGGCTAGGGTTGGTGTTAGGGTTATGATTAAGGCTAGGTTTAGGGCTAGGATGAGGGCTAGGGTTGGTTGTAGGGTCAGGTCTAGAATTAGGGCTAGGGATAATGTCAGGTCTAGTGTTGCAGTTTGGAGTAGATTTAGGGTTAGGTTTGTGTCAAGGTCTAGTGTAAGTGTTAGGCTTAAAGTAAGGATCAGGTTTAGATCTAGGTGTATTTTTAGGGTCAGGATCAGGGTTAGGGTTTGTTTTAGGTTAAGGTTTAGTAATAGGGCTCAAATGAGCATTAGGGTTAGTTAGGGTTAGGGTAATTAATTGGGTTAGGTTTAGGTTTCAGGGCAGGTTTAGGGCAATGGAGAGCTTTAGGGTTAGCCAAAGGGTTAGGGTTATGCCTAGGGTTAGCATTAGGATTAGGGTTATCATAAGGATAATATATAGGGTTAGAGCTATGGTTAGGGCTAGGGTTAGGTTAGGATTAGGGATCGAGTTAGGTTAGGTTTTGGATTAGGGATATTAACCCTAGCTTAGCATAAAGTTAGAGTTAGATTTGGGGTAAAGATTAGGTTTTGAGCTAGGGTTAGGTCTAGGACGAGCGTTAGGTTTAGTGTTTTGGTCAGGGTTAGGTTTAGGGTTGGGGCTAGGGTTAGGATTAGGTTTAGGGTAATAGATTGGGTTAGATGTAAGGTTAGCTTTATGGTTAAGCTTAGGTTTAGGTTTAAGTTTAGTTTTAGGGCTAGGTTTACTGTTGCTTTTAGGGTAAGTGTTAGGGTTTGAGTTAGGATTAAGGCTATGGCAAGGTTTAGGTTTAGGGTTAGGTCTAGATTTAGGTTTATGTTTTGGGTTACAGTTTCGGTTAGGGTTAGGGATAGGGTTATTATTAGGGTTAGTGTTAGATTTAGGTTAATGGCTAGGGTTAGAGCTAGTGTTAGGTCTAGGGTAAAGGTTAGGATTAGGGCTATGGTTAGGGTTATGGTTAGGGTTCATGCAAGGGTTATGTTTAGGCTAAGGGTTAGGCTTTGAGCTAAGGTTCGGACTAAGGTAAGGGTTAGGGTTAGGACTAGGGTTAGGGTTAGGGTGAGGGTTATGTTTAGAGTAGGTTTAGGCCTCGATTAGGGTTAGGTTTTGTGTTAGGTTTAGGCCTAGGGTTAGTGCTATGTGTAATGTAAGATCTAGGGTTCTTATTAGAGCTAGTTATAGGGTTAGGGTTATGGCTAGGTTTAGTGCTAGGTTTACATATTGGATAAGGGTCAGGTTTAGAGCTAGGTTTAATGTTACTGTCAGGGCCAATGTTCAGGTTAAGTTAGGGTTAGGGTGAAAGCCAGAATAGGACTAGGGTTAGGTCTAGTGGTAGGGTTAGTGTTTAGGTTAAGGGTTATTGTTAGGGATAGGACTAAGTTTTTGTTAAGGTCAAAGTCTAGAGTTATGAAAGATTTAGGATTAGGTTTAGGTCTAGGGCTAGTGTTAGGATTAGGTTTAGGTATAAGGTTACAGGTAGGGCTAGTTTTAGGTTTTGGTTTAGGTTTAGGGTCAGGTTTAGACCTATAATTAGTGTTAGGGTCAGAATAATGGTGAAGGTTAGGGTGAGGTTTTGGGTTAGGGTTAGATCTAGAATGAGGGCTGGTGTTAGGACTAGTAATAGGGTTATTGTTTGGGTTTGGCTAAGGATTAGGATTATGACTAGAGTTAGCAGTATGAATAGTGTTTGGCTTAGGGTAATGGATAGGATTAGAACTAGGGTTAGGGCTAGGATTAGAGTTAGGTTTACAGCTTGTTATAGGGTTAGGGTTAAATCTAGTGTTAGGGCTTGAATTGAGGCTATTTTTGCATTAGAGTTAGGGCTAAGGTTTGTCTAAGGCCAATGTAAGAACTAAGGTTATGATTAGGGTTAGTTTTAGGGTTAGAGTTTCAGCTAGGTCTAGTGTTAGCATTAGTTTTAGGGTTAGGGTGATATTTAGAGCTGGGTTTGTGTTTGGATATGAGTCAGGGTGAGAATTAGTTTTAGGCCTAATACTCGAATTAGAACTCAGGTTATTTCTAGTTATGAGTTAGGTTTTGGTTTAGGTTAAGGTTTAGGGTTAGAGCAATGGCTTTGTTTTGTTTTAGGGCTAGGGCTTGGATTAGGGCTAGTTTTGGATTAGCAATAGTGTTAGAGCTAGTGGTAGAATGAGTTTAGACTTAAGATTAGGGTTAGATTTAGAGTTGTGGTTAGATCTAGGGTTAGGGCTATGGCTAGGGTTAGGGCTCAGGTTAGGGCTATTGTGAGGGTTATGATAACGAATAGGATTATAAATAGAAATAGGGCTAGGGTGTGAGATAAAATTAGTCTTAGGGCTAGGGATAGTGGTAGGGTTAAGTTTAGGGTTCAAATAGGGCTAGTGTTAGTGCTATGATTAATGATAGGGTTATGCCTATGGTTAAGGCTAGGGTTAGGGTTAGTTTTAGGGGAAGGGATGGGATTATATAGCTAGGTTCAGTGCTAGGGTGAGGTTTATAATTAGGGATAGGGCTAGGGTGAGGGTGAGGGTTAGCATTAAGTCTAGGTTTAGGGCTAAAATGAAGGCTAGGTTTTGTGTTAGCGTTAGGGCTAGGATTAGGGTTAGGGCTAATGTCAGGTCTAGGGTTTTGGTTAGGGATAATGTTAGGGATAGGTTAATGGCTAGGGTTAGGGTTTGCGTTAGGATTAAGGCTAGTTTTAGGGCTAGAATGAGGGCTCTGGTTTGTGTTAGGTTTAAGGTTCTATTGTAAGGGTTAGGTTCAGGGTAGGTGTCAGGTATAGAGCTAGGTAATTATTAGGGTCAGAGTCTGGGTTAGGATTTGTTTTGGGTTAAGGTTTAAGATTAGGGCTCAAATTAGCATTAGGGTTAGGTTAGGGTTAGAGTAATGGACAGAGTTAGGTTTACAGTTCAGGTTAGGTTTAGAGTAATGTAAAGGGTTAGTATTAGGGACAGGGTTAGAATTAGGGCTAGGGTTAGCATTTGGTTTAGGCTTATGTTTAGAGTAATGGATAGTTTTAGTGATAGTGTTAGGGCTTAGGTTAAGGTTAGGAATTAGGGATAGGGTTTGGGTACTTCTAGGGTTTGTGTTAGGGTTAGGTTTCGGGTAAATGTTAGGGTTTGAGCTAGGGTTAGGGCTAGGGCGAGGGTTAGGATTAGAATTAGGGTTAGGGTTAGGGTTAGGGTTAGGTCTAGGGTTAGCATTAGGGTTAGGGTTATGTTTAAGGTAATGGATAAATTTAGAGCTAGGATTTGGGCTAAGGTTACATTTAGGATTAGGGATAGGGTTAAGGTTAGGGTTAGAGCTAAGGTTATGTTTAGGGAAAGGGATACAGTTTGAGCTAGGGTTACGGCTAGGGCAAGCATTAGGTTTAGGGTTTGTCCTAGGGTTAGGGTTAGGGTTATGCTTAGGACTAGGTTTAGGGCTTGTGTTAGGTCTAGGTTTTGTGTGAGGTTTATGGCTTGTGTTAGGGCTATGTGTAATGTAAGATCTAGGGTTATGGTTATGGCTAGTTTTGGGGGTTAGGATTATAGATATGTCTAGTGTTAGGTTTAAGTTTTGGGTTAGGATAAGCTTTAGAGCCAGGGTTTGTGTTAGGGTAAGCGTCAGTGTTCAGGTTAGCATTGGGTTTATGGTTAGGGCCAGAATTAGAACTAGGGTTAGGTCTAGGGGTAGGGTTAGTCTTTTTGTTAGGTTAATGGTTATTTTAGGGCTAGGGCTAGGTGTTTGTTTAGGACTAGGGCTAGAGTTATGGCTATATTTAGGATTAAGTTTAGGTCTAGTACTAGTGTTAGCACTAAGTTTAGGTATAGGTTTACTTGTAGGGCTAGTGTTAAGGTTTGGTTTAGTGTTAAGGTCAGGCTTTGACCTAGGGTTAGTGTTAGGGTCAGAATAAGGGTAAAAGTTAGGCTTAGGCTTTGGGTTAGGGTTATAGATAGATTGAGGGCTAGGGTTAGGACTAGTAATAGAGTTAGGGTTTGGGGTAAGCTAAGGATAAGTGTTAGAACTAGGGTAGCATTAGGGTGAGAGTTTGGCTTAGGGTAAGGAATAGGCTTAGAGCTAGGTTTGGGTTAGTGTTAGCATTAGGGTTAGGGTTAAAGCTAGGATTGAGGCTCAGATTAGAGCTAGGTTTTGTGTTAGGTTTAGGGCTACGCTAAAGTAAGAACTAGCTTTACATTTAGGGAAAATTTTAGGGTTAGGATTAGGGCTAAGTCTAGTGTTTGGGTTAAGTTTAGGATTAGGGTGATTTTTAGAGGTAATTTTAGGGTCAGAGTCAGGGTCAGCATTAGTTGTAGGCATAGGGTTAGTACTAGGTGTAGCATTAGGATTTGGTTTAGGTTAAGGGTTAGGATTAGGGCTATAACTCAGTTTTGTTTGTGGGCTATTCCTAGCGTTAGAGCTAGTTTTCAAATTAGAATTAAGGTTAGGGCTAGTGTTAGGGTAAGGTTTAGATTTAGAGTTAGGGTTAGATTTAGAGTTAGGGTTATTTCTAGGTTTAGGACTAGGGCTAGGGTTAGGACTAAGATAGGGCTAGTGTTAGGGTTAGGCAATATATAAGGTTTGTACTAGAAATAGGTCTAGACCTAGAGTTAGGGTTAGTCTTTGGGCTAGGGTTAGAGTTAGGATTACAGTTATCAATAAATTAGGCCTAGGATTAGAGCTATGGTTAGTGTTAGGATTAGGCCTAGGGTTAGGGCTAGGGTTAGTGTTAGTGATAGTGTTATGGTTAGGGTTAGGGTTAGGGGAAAGGATGTGGTTATACCTTGGTTCAGAACTAAGGCGAGTGTTGAAATTAGTGTTTGGGCTGGGGTTAGGGTTCGCATTAGGATTAAGGCTAGTTTTAGGACTAGAATGAGGGCTCGTGTTTGTGTTAGGTTTAAGGCAAGAATTAGGTAGAGTGCTGATGTCAGGTCTAGGGTTATGGTAAGGGATACTGTTAGGGTTAGTTTTATGGCTAGGTCTAGTTTAAGGGTTATGTTTAGGGTAAGGGTGAGGTTTAGAGCTAGGTGTGTTATTAGAGTTAGTGTCTTGTTCAGAGTTTGGGTTAGGTTTTGGTTTAGTTTTAGAGTTCAAATTAGCATTAGGGTTAGGGTTAGGGTTAGAGTAATTGATAGGGTTCGATTTAGTGTTCAGGTTAAGTTTAGGTAAGGATAAGGTTAGTGTTAGCGATAGGTTTAGGGTTAGGCCTAAATGGATAAGTTTAGATTTAGGTTTAGGACTAGGGTGAGTGTTAGGTTTAGCATAACTGTTAGGGTTTTAGCTAGGATTAGGACTATGGCAAGGGTTAGTTTTATGGTTAGTTCTAGGGTTAGGGTTACAGTTAGGGTTAGTGTAGGTTTAGGGTTAGGAGTAGGGTTAAGTTTACAGTTAGAGTAGGTTTAGGGTATGGCTAGTGTAAGAGTTAAGTCTAGAGTTAGAGTTAGGGTTAGATTTGGGGGAAGGGATAGGGTTATAGCAAGGTTAAGAACTAGGGCGAGGGATAAAATTAGGGATATGGATAGAGTTAGGGTTTGGGTTAGGATCAAGGCTAGCTTTAGGGCTAGGATGAGGGCTACCGTTTGTGTTAGGGTTATGGCAAGAATTAGGGCTAGGGCTAATATCAGGTCTAGGTTATGGTTATGGTTACGGATAATTTTCAGGTAAGATTTATGGCTAGGTCTAGTGTTAGAGTTAGGTTTAGGGTGAGGTTCAAGTTGAGAGCTAGGGGTATTATAATAGAGTCAGGTTTGGGTTTGGGTTAGGTTGAGGTTTAGGGTTATGGCTCAAATTAGCATTAGGTTTGATTTAGGATTAGGGTAATGGATAAGGTTAGGTTTAGGCTTCAGGTTAGGTTTAGGGCTCAGGTTAGATGTAGGATAATGGATAGGGTTAGGGTTAGGCCTAGGGTTAGCATTAGGTTTATGGTTATCATTAGGATAATGGATAGGGTTAGAGCTAGGGTTAGGGCTAGGGTTATGTTTCTTATTAGGGTTAGAGTTAGGGTTAGGGTTAGGGTTAAAGCTAGGGTTAGTGTGAAAAATAGGTTTAGGTTTAGGATTAGGGTTATGTTTAGGATTAGGGCTAGAGTTAGGGTTAGGTTTAGGGTTAGGTTTAAAGTTAGAGTTAGGTTTAGGGTATGGGTTAAGGTATGAGCTAGGGTTAGTGCTAAGGATAGGTTTAGGTTTAGGATTAGGTCTAGGGTTAGGATTATGGTTATCATTAGGGTTAAGGTAATGTACAGGTTTAGATATTGGGTTAAGTTTAGGGTTAGGTTAGGTTTAGGACTAGATTTAGTGTTAAGTTTAGCATAATTGTTAGAGTTTGAGCTAGTGTTAGGTTTATGGTTAAGTCTAGGGTTAGGTTTACAGTTAGGGTTAGAATGGGTTTAGGGTTAGGGCTAGGGTTATCATGATGTTTATGCTTAGGATGAGAGTAATGAGGTTAGAGCTAAGGTTAAGTCTAGTTTTAAGTTTAGGATTAGGGCTAAGGTTAGGGTTAGGGTCAGGCTTATCATTTTCTTACGGTTAGGTTAAGGGTAAGGGTCAGGAATTGAGTAAGTGTTAGGGCTAGGTTGAGGCTTCATGTTAGAATCAAAGCTAAGGATAGAGTTAGTGTTAGGACTAGGTTTAGCCTTAGGTTTAGGGTTATGGTTAAGGTAATGGATAGAGTTAGAGCTAGGGTTTGGGCTATAGTTTGGTTAGGATTAGGGCTAGGATTGGGGTTAGGGTTTGGGCTAGGGTTATGTTTAGGGTAATTACTAGGGTTTGAGCTAGTGTTAGTGCTAGGGCTACGTCGAGGATTAGGTTCAGCTTTAGGTCTAGGAACAGGATTATGGTAGGTTTAAGGTTAGGTTTAAGGTTAGGGCTAGGGTTATCATTAGGGTTAGGATAAGGGTTAGGATAATGGATATGGTTAGATGTAGGTTTAGGTTTAAGTTTCGGGTTAGATTTAGTTTTAGGGTTAATGTTAAGGCTATGGTTTTGTTTAGATTTATGTTACAGGTGTATCTTTTCAGCTAGGGTTAGGGCTAGGTTTAGGGTTAGGTGTAGGGATAGGATTATTGTAGGTTTAGGGTTACAGTGGTGTTTAGAGCTAGAATGAGTGTTAGGATATAAGTCAGGTTCAGGGTTTTTTTTAAGGTTATGATTAGGACTCAAATTAGGAGTAGGGTTAGATCTAGGTGTAGTGCTAGAGTTAGAGCTAGGGTTATCATTAACGTTAGGATTAGGGTTAAGGTAACCAATAGAGTTAGGTTAGGTTTAGATTTGTGTTTAGAGTTAGAATTAGGGATAGGATTAGGATTAGAGCTATGGTTATGTTTAGGTTTATGGTTAGGTTTATGGTTTGATCTATAGTTAGGGCTATGCTGAGTGTTAATTTTAGGCTTATGTCTAAGGTTAATTTTCCAGTTAGGATTAGGGTTAATATTAGGGTTCGGGCTAGGATTATCAATAAGTTTAGGTTTAGGGTTAGAGTAATGTGTAAGTTTAGAGATAGGTTTAGGGTAAGTTTATGTTTAGGATTGGGGCTAGGGTTAGGGTGAGAGTTAGGGACAGGTCTAGGTTTATGTTTAGGTTAAGGGTTAGGCTTTGAGCTATCTTAGGACTAAGGCGAGGGCTAGGGTTAGGTATAGAGCAGTGTTAGGGTTAGGGTTATGCTTAGGGCTGGTTTAGGCCTAAAATTAGCTCTATGTTTAGTGTTAGGTTTAGGCCTTGGGTTAGGGCTATGGGTAATGTAAGATCTAGGCTTATGATTAAGGCTAGTTTTAGGGTTAGGGTTATGGCTGTGTCTAGAATTAGGTTTAGGTTTTGGTTAGTTTCAGGTTTAGAGGGAGGTTTAGTGTTAAAGGCAGGGTCAGTGTTTGGATTATAGTTAAAGTTAGGGTTAAAGCCAGAATTAGGACTAGGTTTAGGTCTAGGGTTAGAGTTAGTTTTTGGGTTAGGTAAAGGTTTTTGTTAGGGCTAGGGCTAGGATTTTGTTTATGTCTAGAGCTAGAGTTCAGGCTATATTTAGAATTAGGTTTAGTTCTAGAGCTAGTGGTAGGGTTAGTTTAAAAATAAAGTTAAAAGTAGGGATAGTGTTAGGGTTTGGTTTAGGGTTAGGATCATGTTTAGACCTAGGGTTTATGTTATCATCAGAATGAAGGTCAGGGTTAGGGTTAGGGTTTGGGATAGCATTAGAGCTAGAATGAGATCTAGCACTAGGACTATTAATAGGGTTAGGATTTGGTTAGCATAAGGATTAGGGATAAGTCTAGGGTTACCACTAGGATTAAAGTTTTGCTCCGGGTAAGGGATAGGGTTAGGGCTAGGGTTAGGTTTATGATTAGGGTTAAAGCAAGGTTTAGGGCTCAGATTAGGGCTAGTTTTTGTGTGAGTTTTAAGACTAGGGTTAGGGCAATGGCTAATATAAAATCTAGGGTTACAATTAGGGTTAGGGTTAGGGGTAGGTCAAGTGTTAGGATTAGGTTTAAGATTAGGGTGATATTTATAACTAGGGTTAGTGTTAGGATATCAGTCATGTCAGGATTAGTTTTAGGGTAAGGGTTAGGATTCGAATTAGTACTAGGGTTACTGTTAGGGTTCAGTTTAAGTTTAGAGTGGTGTTAAGAGCTAGGATGAGTATTAGGATGTAAGTCAGGTTCAGGGTTATTTTTAAAGTTATGATTAGGACTCAAATTAGGGCTAGGGTTATTTCTAGGTGTAGTGCTAGGGTTTGGTTTAAGTTAAGGTTAGTGTTAGGCCTTTTGCTCGGTTTTGTTTTGGTGCTATGTTTAGGGTTAGGGCTAATTTCATCATTAACTTTATGGTTAGGGTAGGGTTATGGTTAGGTTTAGGATTAAATCTAGATTTAAGGCTAGGATTAGGGCTAGCTTTTGTATTAGGTTTAGGACAAGAATTAGGGCTAGGACTAATGTCAGGTCTAGGTTTATGTTTAGTGATATTTTTAGGGTTAGGTTTATGGCTAGGTCAAATTAAAGTGTTACATTTAGGGAAAGGGTAAGATTAAGATCTGGGGTATTATTAGGGTCAGGGTCAGGCTTCAGGTTTTGTTTAGGTAAGGTTTAGGGTTAAGGCTCAAATTAGCATTAAGGTTATAATTAGGGTTAGGGTAATGGTTAGTGTTAGGTTTAGGGTTAGGTTAGGTTTAAGGTAATGGATATGGTTAGTGTTTGTGATAGATTTAGGGTTAGGTCTAGGGTTAGAATTAGGGTTATGGTTATCATTAGGGTAATTTATAGGGTTAGACCTAGGGTTAGGGCTAGGTTTATGGTTAGGATTAGGGCTAGAGTTAGGGTTAGGGTCAGGGTTAGGGCGAGGGTTTCAGTTAGGATTAGGTTTATGGTACGGTTTATGGTTTGAGCTAGGATTTTTGCTATGGCTGAGGTTAATTTAGGGTTTGGTCTAGGGTTATGGTCATGGTTAGTGTTACGGTTAGAGCTAGAGTTATCATTAGGGTTAGGGTAATAGGTTTAGATGTCAGGTTAAAGATAGGGTTAGGTTTAGGTTAGTGTTAGGTTTAGGTTTAGGATTAGGGTTAGGGTTTGAACTATCTTAGATTTAGGGTTAGGATTAGATTAACTGTTAGTTCTAGGGTTAGGTTTATGTTTAGGGTTAGGGTAGGTTTAGCTTTAGGTCTAGTGTTATCATTAGGGTTAAGTTTAAGGTTAGGGTAATGGGTAGGGTTCGAGCTAGGGTTAGGACTAGGGTTATGTTTAGGTTAGGGCTGGGGTTAGTGTTAGGGTTAGGCCTTGGGTTAGTGTTAGTCTTAGGTTCAATGTAAGGGTTAGGGATTGAGCTAGGTTTAGGGCTAAGGCGAGGGTTAGGGTTACAGTCAGGGCTAGGGTAGTGTTAGGATTAGGTTTAGGGCTAGGGTTAGCATTAGTTTTAGGGTTATGGTTAGTATAATGGATAGAGTTAGAGCTAGGGTTTGGGCTATGGTTACAGTAAGGATTAGGGCTGGAATTAGGGTGAGGTATAGGGTTTGGGCTAGGGTTATGTTTAGGGTAATGTTTAGGGTTTGAGCTTGGGTTAGGCATAGAACAGGGGTTAGGGTTATGGTTACGGCGAGGTTTAGGGTTGAAGTTATGCTTAGGGTTAGGTTTAGGGCTGTAATTATGGCTAGGTTTTGTGTGAGGTTTAGGGCTAGCGTTAGGTATATGGGTAATGTAAGAGCTAGAGTTATGGTTATGGCTAGATTTAGAGTTCATCAAGTGTTAGGGTTAGTTTTTGTGTTAGGATAAGTTTTAAAGCTAGGGTTTTTGTTAGGGTAAGTGTCAGGTTTCAGGTTAGGATTAGGTTTAGGTTTAGGTCCAGAATAAGGACTAGGGTTAGGTCAAGGGATAGAGTTAGTGTTTGGTTTAGGTTATGGGTTACTGTTAGGGCTAGCCTAGGTTTATGGTTATATTTAGAATTAGGTTTAGGTCTAGGGCTAGTGTTAGGTTTAGGGTTAGGGTTACTGGTAGGGCTAGTGTTAGGTTTTGGCTAAGGGTTAAGGTCAGGTTTAAACCTAGGTTTAGTGTTAGGGTCAGAATAAGGGTCAGGGTCAGGGTTAGGGTTTGGATTAAGTTTAGAGCTAGAATGAGGGCTAGGGTTAGGACTATAATAGAGTTAGGGTTTCGGGTAGGCATAGAATTAGGGTTAGGACTAGGGTAGCAATTGGGTGAGAGTTTGACTAAGTGTAAAAAATAGGGTTAGAGCTAGGATTGGGACAAGAGATAAGTTTAGGGTTAGGGCAAGTGTTAGGCCTTGTATTAGGGCTAGGTTTTGTGTTAGGTTTAGAGCTATGGCTAAATTAAGAACTGGCATTATGATTAAGGCTAGTTTTAGGGTTAGGTTTAGGGCAAGGTCTAGTGTTAGGTTTAGGTTTAGGGATAGGGTGATGTGTAGACCTAGGGTTAGTGTTAAGGTCAGAGTCAGGGTTAGTATTAGTCCTAGGGTTAGGTTTAGGACTCAAATTAGGGCTAGGATTAGGGATAGGTGTAATGTTAGGGTTTGGTTTATGTTAAGGGTTAGGGTCAGTGCTATGGCTCAGTTCTCCTTGAGGGCTAGGGCTAGGGTTAGGGCTAGTTTTCAGATTAGCGTTAGGGTTAGAGCTGGTGTTAGGGTGTGGTTTAGGCTTAGGTTTAGGGTTAGATTTAGAGATAGGGTTAGATCTAGGTTTAGGACTACAGGGAAGGTTAGGGATAGGGTTAGGAATAGGGTTTGAGTTACCTTAAGGGATAGGGTTAGAACTAGGGATAGGGCTAGGGTGAGAGTTAGAGTTAGTCTTTGTGTTAGGGTTAGATTTAGGGTTAGAATTAGGGCTTAATTGGGGCTAGGATTAGAGGTAGAGTTAGTATTAAGGCTGAGCCTATGTTTATGGCTAGAGTTATGGTTATGGTTTTTGTTAGGTATGATGTTATAGCTAGCTTTAGAACTAGGGCGAGAGTTAAAATTAGGGTTAGGTTTATGATTAGGGTTAGGTTTAGGATTAAGGCTAAGATTAGGGTAGAGTTTGTTTTAGGGTTAGGGCTTCATTAGGGCTAGGGCTAATGTCAGGTCTAGGGTTTTGGTTAGAGTTAGTTTTAGGGTTATGATTATTAGGGTTAGGATCAGGTTTATGGATATGGTTACGTTTATGGTTCAGGTTAGGTTTAGGGTAATGTATAGTTTTAGGCTTAGGAATAGGTTTAGGGTTATCCTAGGGTTAGCACTAGGGTTAGGATGAGGATTAGGGTAATGGATAGGGTTACAGCAGTGGTTAGGGCTAGGTTTATGGTTAGGATCAAGGCTAGGGTTAGGGTTAGGTTTTGGGTTATGGGAAGGGTTAGGGTTAGGGTTGGTTTACGGTAAGGGTTAGGGCTAGAATTAGGGTTATGGTTAGGTAATTAAAGGTAGTGTTAGAGCTATTATTAGGGATAGGTTTTGAGATAGGTTAGGGCTAGGTTTAGGGCTACAGGTAATGTAAGAACTAGGGTTACGATTAGAACTAGTTTTAGGGTTAGGGCTAGGGCTAGGTCTAGGGTTAGGTTTAGTTTTAGGTTTTGAGTAATGTTTAGAGCTAGGGTTAGTGTTAGGGTCAGAGTAAGAATCAGGGTTTGTTTTAGGGCTATGGATAGGACTCAAATTAGAGCTAGGTTTAGGACTAGGTGTAGGCTTAGGGTTTGGTTTATGTTAAAGGTTGGGGTTAGGGCTATGGCTAGGTTGTTTTGTGGGGATAGGATAGGTTAGGGCTAGTTTTAGGATTAGCATTAGTGTTACAGCTTGTGTTAGTGAGAGGTTTAGCTTAGGGTTAGGTTTATATTTAGAGCTAGGGATAGATTTAGGATTAGGGCTAGGGCTAGGGTTAGGGCTAATGTAAAGCAAGTGATAGGATTATGGTAAGGCATAGGGTTAGATCTAGGAATAGGACGAGGGCGAGAGTTAGAATTAGACTTAGGGCTAGGGTTAGGTTAGGTTTAGGGCTAAATTAGGGTTAGGATTAGGTCTAGTGTTTGTGTTAGGGTTAGGCATAGATTTAGTCTTAGGTTTAGGTTTAGGGATAGGGTTAGGTTTAGAGGAAGGGATGGGCTAGAGCTAGTTTTAGGGCTAGGTCGAAGGTTAGAATTTTGGTTAGGGCTAGGATTATGGTTTGTTTAAGTAATAGGATGAGGGCTAGGATGAGGGCTATGGTTTGTTTTAGGGTTCCGGTAAGAATTAGGGCTAGGGTTGGTGTCAGGTCTAGGCTTATGTTAGGGATAGATTGAGGGTAAGGTTTATGGCTAGGTCTAGTGTAAGGTTTAAGTATAGGATAAGGGTCAGGTTTAGAACTAGGGGTATTATTAGGGTTAGAATTAGGTTTCGGGTTTGGTTTAGGTTAGGGATTAGGTTCAGAGCTTGAATTAGCATTAGGGTTTGGTTAGGGTAATGATAGGTATAGGTTTAGGGTTCATGTTATGTGTAGGGTAATTGATAGGGTTAGAGTTAGCAAAAGGGTTAGGGTTAGGCCTAGGTTTAGCCTTAGGTTGTGCTTATGGTAATGAATAGGGTTAGGGCTAGGGTTATGGTTAGTATTAGGGCTAGAGTCAGGGTTAGGCCTAGGGTTACAATTAGGTTTAGGTTTAGGTTATGGTTTAGAGTTTGAGCTAGGGTTAGCGCTAGGGCAAGGGTTAGGTGTAGGGTTAGGTCTAGGTCATAGTTACGGTTAGGGTCAAGTTTAGTGTTAAGGTTAGGGCTAGGGTTGTCATTAAGTTTAGGGTATTGGATAGGGTTTGATGTCGAGTTAGGGTTAGGGTTAGGTTTCGGCTTAAGGTTAGGGTTAGGGATAGGTTTAGGTTTAGGTTTAGAGTAATGGTTAGGGTTTGAGCAAGGGTTAGCTCTATGGCAAGGGTTAGGTTTATGGTTATGTCTAGGGTTAGGGTAAGGGTAGATTTAAGGTAAGGGATGGGGTTATCATCAGGGTTAGCGTTAGGGTTAGGATAATGTGTAGGGTTAGAGCTAGGGTTAGGGCTAGGTTTATCATTAAAGTTAGGGTTAGAGTTAGGGAATATGTAGGTTTAGAGCTAGGGTTAAGGATAGGTTTAAGGTTAGGATTAGGGCTAGGGTTAAGGTTAGGTTTAGGTTTAGGCCCTGGGTTAGTATTAGGGTTACGTTAAGTTTAAGGGTTAGGGATTGAGCTAGAGTTTGGACTAGGATGAGGATTAGGGTTAGAGTCAGTGTGAGGGTTAGGTCTAGGGTTAG
>NW_026006098.1:302650-312118 GCF_001458135.2 Marmota marmota marmota | reverse complement strand
TTTAGGTTTAGGTCTAGGTTTACATTTATGGTTAGAGTTAGGTTTAGTGTTAGGGATAGAGTTCTAATTAGGGTTAAGGTTAGGGTTAGGGTAATGGATAAGTTTAGAGGTAAATTTCAGGCTAGGTTTAACGTTAGGATTAGGGCTAGGTTTAGGGTTAGGGTTTAGGATAGAGCTAGGATTATGTTTAGTGTAAAGGTTAGGCTTTGAACTAGGGCTAAGTCTAAGGTGAGGCTTAGGTTATTGCTAGGTTTAGGGCTAGAGTTAGGCTGAGCATTATGCTTAGAGCTAAGTTTAGGCCTAGTATTAGGGCTAGGTTTTGTGTTAGATTTAGAATAATGCTTAATGTAAGAACTAGGGTTATGTTCAGGGCTAGTTTTAGGGTTAGGGTTATGGCTAGGTCTAGTGTTAGGTCTATGTTTTGGGTTAGTCTCAGGTTTAAAGCTAGGTTCACTGTTAGAATCAGGGTCAGTTTTGGGGATAGGATTAGGGTTAGGGTTAGAGCCAGAATTAGCACTAGGTTTAGGTCTAGGGGTAGGGTAAGTGTTTGGCTTAGGTTAAAAGTTATTGTTAGGGCTAGTGCTAGGTTTTTGTTTAAGTCTAGGGCTAGAGTTATAGCTATATTTAGGATTAGCTTTTGGTCTAGTTCTATTGTTAAGCTTAGGTATATGTATAGGGTCACCAGTAAGTTTAGTGTTAGGATTTGGTTTAGGTTTAGGGTCAGGTTTAGACCCAGGGTTACTGTTAGGGTCAGATGAGGGTCAGGGTTAGGTTTAGAGGTAGAATGAGGGTAGGGTTAAGACTCGTAATATGGTTAGAGTTTAAGTTAAGCTAAGGATTAGTATTAGAGCTATGGTTAGCATTTGGGTTAGGGTTTGATTAGTGTAAGGAATGGGGTTAGAGTTAGGGTTAGGGCTAGTGTTAGGGTTAGGGTTAGGGCTAGTATTAGGTTTAAAGCTAGGATTAGGGCTCGGATTAGGGGTAGAATTTGTGTTAGGGTTAGGGCTATGGTTAGGACAATGACTAATGCACAAACTAGCGTTATGGTTAAGGCTAGGTTTAGGGTTAGGTTAAGGCTAGATACAGTGTTAGGGTTAATTTAAAGCTAGGGTGATTTTTAGAGCTAAGATTAGTGTTATGGTCAGTGTCAGGGTCAGGGTTAGTTTCAGATTTAGTTTTAGGGCTACTTGTAGGGTTAGGGTTTGATTTAGGTTAAGGGTTAGGATTAGGGCTATGGTTTGGTTTTGGTTAATGCTAGGGCTAGGGATAGGGCAAGTTTTAGGATTAGCATTATGGTTAGGGGTAGTGTTAGGGTTTGGTTTAGGCTTATTGTTACAGTTAAATTTAGAGTTAGGTTTAGATTAGACTTAGGCTTAGACCTAGGGTTAGGATTAAGGCTAAGGATAGAATTAGGGCTAGGGCTAGGGCAAGAGTTAAAGTTAGTCTTGTGGCTAGGTTTAGGGTTAGGATATGATTAAATAAATGCTAGGATTATGGCAATTTTAGGGTTAGGGTTAGGGCTAGGTCTATTGTTAGGTTTAGGTATAGGGTTAGGGTGATGTGTAGACTAGGATTAGTGTTAAGGTCAGAGTCAGGGTCAGGGTTAGTTTTAGGGTTTGGCTTAAAACTCGAATTAGGGCTAGAGTTATGGCTAAGTGTAGGGTTAGGGCTTAGTTTATATTAAGGGTTAGGGTTAGGTCTATGGCTTGGTTTTGTTTTAGGGATAGGGTTAGTGCTAGTTTTAGCATTAACCTTAGTGTTAGGGATAGTGTTAAGTTTAGGTTTAGGCTAAAGTTTAGGGTTAGATTTAGCATTAGGGTTAGATCTAGGGTTGCTGCTAGGGCTATGATAGGGGTAGTGTTAGACCTATGGTTTGGGCTAGGATTAGGGTTCCAGTAAAGTATAGGGTTAGAACTAGGGTTAGGACTAAGGTGAGAGTTAGAGTTAGTCTTTGGGCTAGGGTTAGGGTTAAGGTTAGGAATAGGACTAAATTAGATCTAAGATTAGGGCTATGGTTAGTGTTAGAGTTAGACCTAGCGTTATGGTTAGGGTTATAATTAAGGCTATGTTTAAGGCTAGGATAAGGGCTAGGGTTTGTGTTAGGGTTAGGGCTAGTAGCATGGCTAGGGCTAATATCAGGTCTAGGGTTATGCTTAGAGATAGTTTTATGGTTGGTTTTGTGACTAGGTCCAGTGTAAGGTTTACATATAGGGTAAGGGTGAGATTTAGAGCTAAGGGAATTATTAGGGTCAGTGTCAGTGTTAGGCTTTGGTTTAGGTTTGAGTTTAGGGTTAGGGCTCAAATTAGCATTAGGGTTAGGGTTAGGGTAATGATTGGATTAGGTCTAGGGTTCAGGGTAGGTTTAGGGTAATTGATAAGTTTGGGGATAGTGATATGTTTAAGGTTAGGACTAGGGTTAGCATTAGGGTAAGGTTTATATTTAGGGTAATGATACAGTTAGACTTAAGGTTAGGGCTAGGTTTATGGTTAGAATTAGGTCTTGATTTAGGGTTAGGGTGAGAGTTAGAACTAGGGTTAGGTTAGGGTTATGTTTAGTGTAAGGGTTAGGTTCTGAACTATGGTTAGGGCAAGGCTGAGAGTTAGGTTCAGGATTAGGTCTAGGAATAGGATTACGGTAGGTTTTGGATTAGGGTTAGGGTTAGAATTAGACCTAGGATTAGTGGTAGGGTCAGTAAAGGGTCAGGGTTAGAGTTAGGGTTTTGGATAGGGTTAGATCTAGAATGAGGGCAAGGGTAAGGGTTATTAATAGGGTTAGTGTTTTGATTAGCCTGAGGATTATGGATAGGTCTAGGGTTACCCTTAGGTTTAGGGTTTTGCTTAGGTAAGGGATTGGTTTAGAGCTAGGGTTAGGGCTATGGTTATGGTTAGACTTTAGGATTAAAGCTAGGTTTAGGTCTCGGCTTAGGCCCAGGTTTTGTGTTAGGGTTAAGGCTAGGGTTAGGGTAATGACTAATGTAAGAACTAGGGTTACCATTAGGGTTAGTTTTAGTGTTAGGGTATAGGTTAGGTTTAGTGTTAAGGTTAGGTTTAAGGTTAGGGTGATATTTATAGCTAGGGTTCATGTAAGATAGGAGTCAGGGTCTGGGTTGGTTTTAAGGTTAGGATTAGGACTCGAATTAGGGCTAGGGTTAGGTCTAGTTGTAGTGTTAGGATTTGGTTTAATTTAAGGTTTAGGGTTAGGGCTAATGATAGGTTTTGTTTTAGTCCTAGGGTTAGGGTTAGGGCTGATGTTAGTGTTAGGCTTAGGCTTAGTGCTAGGGTTAAATTTGAAATTAGGGTTAGATCTAGGGTTAGGGCTAGAACTAAGGATAGGGCAAGGGTTATGTCTAGGTTTAGGGTTCTGTTAAGGGATAAATGGTTAGAACTAGGGATAGGGCTATGGCTAGAGTTAGTCTTAGGGCTAGGGTTAGGGTTAGATAAAGGGCTAATTTAGGGCTAAGATTAGGCTAGGTTTAGTGTTTAGTTTAAGCCTAGGGTGAGGGTTAGGGTTAGGGTTAGAGTTAGAGTTTAGAGTTTACGTTTAGAGTTACGGCAAAGTTTAGGGTAAGAGATGGCTTTATAGCTAGGTTTAAGAGTTAGGGTGAGGGTTATAATTAGGGTTAGGTCTGTGGTTAGGGTTAGGGTTTTGATTAAGGCTAGGTTTAGGGCTAGGATGAGGGCTAGGGTTTTTTTTTTTTTAGGATTAGAGATTGGATTAGTGCTAGAGCTAATTTCAGGTCCAGAATTATGGTTAAAGATAGTTTTAGGGTTAGGATTATGGGTACGTCTAGTGTAAGGGTTAGGTTTAGGGTTAGAGTCAAGTTTAGAGCTAGGGGTATTATTAGGGTCAAGTTCTAGTTTAGGGTTTGGGATAGGTTAAGGTTTACAGTTAGGGCTCGAATTAGCATTAGGTATAGTGTTATGATTATGGTAATGGATAAAGTTAGAAATCAGTTTAGGGCTAGGGTTATGGTTATGATTAGGGCTAGGTTTTGGGTTAAGTTAGTGCTAGGGTTAGGGTTACAGCTAATGTAAGTACTAGGGTTATAATTATGGATAATTTTAGTGTTTTAGGGCTAGGTTTAGTGTTAGGTTTAGGTTTAGGGTTATTGTGAGTTTTAGACCTCGGGTTAGTGTTATGGTCAGAGTAAGGGTCAGGGTTAGTTTTAGGGTTTGGCTTAAAACTCGAATTAGGGCTGGGTTAGGGCTAGGTGTAGGTTTAGGGCTTGGTTTAATTAAGTGTTAGGGTTAGAGCTTTGGCTCCATTTGGTTTTAGGGCTAGGGTTAGGGTTAGGGCAAATTTTAGGATTAGTGTTAGTGTTAAGGCTAGTCTTAGAATTAGGCTTAGGCTTCGGTTTAGGGTTAGATTTAGAGTTAGGTTTTTATCTAAGGTCAGTGCTAGGGCTAAGGATAGGGCAAGGGTTAGGACTAGGATTTGCGATAGGGTTAGGTTTATGGGAAGGGATAGGATTAGAACGAGTGATAGGGCCAGGGTGAGAGTTAGAGTTATTCTTAGGGCTAGGGTTGGGGTTAGGGTTAGGGATAGGGCTAAATTACGGCTAGGGTTAGTGTTAGGGCTAGGGTTAGGGCTAGTTTTAGGCTTAGGCATCGAGTTAGGGTTAATTTAAAGTTAGGTTTTGATCTAGCGTTAAACTAGGGCTAAGGATAGGGCAATTGTGATGACAAGTGTTAGGGTTAGAGTTAAGGTTATGTTTACGATAAGGGATGTGGTTTTGGCTAGGTTTAGGGCTAGGGCAAGGGTTAGTATTAGGGTGAGAGCTAGAGTTAGGGTTAAGGTTATGATTAAGGCTAGGTTTATGGCTAGGTTGAGGTTTAGGGTTTGTGTTAGGGTTAGGGATAGTATTAGGGCTAGGGCTAATGACAGGTCTAGGATTATAGTTAGGGCTAGATTTAGTGTTAGTTTTATGGCTTGGTCCAGTGTAAGGATTGGTTTAGGGCAAGATTCAGGTTTATATCTAGGGTTAATTTTAGGGTCAGGTTCAGGGTTTGGGTTTAGGTTAGGTTAGGGTTCAGGTTTAGGTTAGTAACAGGGTTAGTTTTAGGGTTTAGTTTTGGTTTAGTGTAATGGATAAGTTAGGGTTAGACCTAGGGTTAGCTTAAGGGTTGGGGTTATTGTTCGGGTAATGGATAGGTTTAGACCTAAGGTTAGGGCTAGGGTTATTTATAGGATTAGGGCTAGTTTTTGGTTAGGGTTAGGTGTAAGTTTAGGGTTACAGCTAGGTTTAGGACTCGGATTAAGCCTAGGTTTTGGGTTAGGTTAGGGCTAGGGTTAAGGCTACGGCTAATGTATGAAGTAGGGTTATAGTTATAGGGTTAGGGTTAGAGCTAGGTCTAGTGTTAGTTTGAGGTTTACAATGATGATGAAGTTTAGAGCCAGGGTTAGTGTTAGGGTCAGAGTCAGGGTAAGGGTTACTTTTCAGGTTAGGGTTAGGACTAGAATTAGGGATATGGTTAGGGCTAAGTGTAGGGTTAGGGTTTGTTTTAGGGCTAGAGCTAGGGTTAGAGCTAGTTTTAGGATGAGCATTAGTCTTAGGACTAGTGTTATGTTTAGGTTTAGGATTAGGGTTAGGGTTAGATTTAGAGTTAGGGTTAGATCTAGGGTAATGACCAGGGGTATGAATAGTGCTTGGCTACACCAAGGGTTAAGGCTAGGATTAGGATTCTAGTAAGGGATACAGTTAGAACTAGGTTTAGGGTTAGGATGAGAGTTAGAGTTAGTCTTTGGGTTAGAGTTAGGATTAGGGTTAGGGATAGGGCTAAATTAGGGCTAAGATCAGGGCTAGGGTTAGTGTTAGGGTTAGGCCTAGGGATTGGGTTAGGGATAAAATTAAGGCTATGTTTAGGGCTAGTATAAGGGCTAGGGTTTTGTTATGGTTAGGTCTAGGATTAAGGCTAGGGTTAATATCAGGTCTAGGTTTAAGGTTAGGAATAGTTTTAGGGTTAGGTTTATGGCTAAATCTAGTGTAAGGGTTAGGTAGAGTAAGAGTCAGGTTTAGAGCTAAGGGAATTATTAGGGTCACGGGTCAGTGTTAGGGTTTGGTTTAGGTTTGAGGTTAGGTTAGGGCTTGAATAGGCATTAGGATTAGGGTTAGTGTAATGATTGTGTTAGGTTTAGGGTTCAGGGTAGGTTTAGGGTAATTGATAGGTTTGGGGAAAGTGATAGGGTTAGGGATAAGCCTAGGGTTAGCATTGTGGTAAAGGTTATTTTTAGGGTAATGATACAGTTAGAGTTAAGTTTAGGGCTAGGGTTATAGTTAGGATTAAGTCTTGTGTTAGGGCTAAGCTGAGGGTTAGAACTAGGATTAGGTTTAGGGTTATGTTTAGCATAAGGTTTAGGTTCTTAGCTATGATTAGGGCTAGGCTGAGAGTTAGGTTCAGAGTTAGTTCTAAGGATAGGATTATGGAAAATTTTGGGTTAGGCTTGGGGTTAGAGTTAGACCTAGGTTTAGTGTTAGGGTCAGAATAAGGGTCAGGATTAGGGTTAGGTTTTGGGATAGTGTTAGAGCTAAAATGAAGGCTAGTGTTAGGACTGTTAATAGGATTAGGGTTTTGGTTAGTCGAAGGACTAGGGATCGGTCTAGGGTTACTCTTAGGTTTAGGGTTTCGCTTAGGGTAAGGGATGGATTTAGATCTAGGATTAGGGCTATGGTTAGGGTTAGAGTTAGAGTTAAAGCTAGGTTTAGCGCTTAGCTTAGGACTAGTTTTTTGTTAGGGTTAGGGCTAGGATTAAGGCAATGGCTAATGTAAGAACTAGGGTTACCATTAGGGTTAGTTTTAGGGTTAGGGTTAGGGGTAGGTTGAGTGCTAGGGTTAGGTTTAAGGTTAGGGTAATATTAATAGCTACGTTTCTTGTTAGGACAGGAGTCAGGGTCAAGGTTAGTTTTAGGTTAAGGTTAAGACTCGAATTAGGGCTATTGTTAATGTTAGTGTTCGGTTTGAGTTTAGGGCGGTGTTTAGAGCTAGGGTGAGTGTTAGGATATGAGTCAGGGTCAGGATTAGTTTTAAGGTGAGGCTTAAGACTCAAATTAAGGCTAGGTTTAGGTCTAGGTGTAGTGTTAGTGTTTGGTTTAAGTTAAAGTTTAGGGTTAGGGCTATCATTCAGTTTTGGTTCACTGCTAGGATTAGGGTTAGGGCTAGTTTTACAATTATCATCAGGCTTAGGGCTAGTGTTAGAGTTAGGGTTAGGGCTGAGATCAAAATTTAGGGCAAGTGTTAGGGCTAGTGTTAGGTTTACAGTAACAGATAGGGATAGAACTAGGTATAGGGCTAGGGCAAGATTTAGAGTTAGTCTTAGGGCTAGGGTTAGAATATGGTTAGAGATAGACTAAATTAGGGCGAGGATTAGGGCTAGGTTTTGTGTTTAGCTTAAGCCTAGGGTTAGAGTTACGGTTAGGTTTAAATTTAGGGTAAGGGATGACATTATAGCTAGGTTTGGAGGTAGGGTGAGGGTTAGAATTAGGGTTAGGGGTAGGGCTAGAGATAGGGTTATGATTAAGGCTAGGTCTAGGACAGGATGAGGGCTAGGTGTGTTTTTAGGGTTCGGGCTAGTATTAGGACTAGGGCTAATTTCAGGTCCAGAATTATGGTTAAAGGTAGTTTTAGAATTAGGTTATGGCTGCATCTAGGCTAAGGGTTAGGTGTTTGGTTATGGTCAAGTTTAGAGCCAGGGGTATTATTAGGGTCAAGGTCTGGGTTATGGTTTGGGATAGGTTAATGTTTCAAGATTGGGCTTGAATTAGTTTTAGGATTAGGGTTAGGGTAATGATGGGGTTAGGTTTAGGATTCAGGTTAGGTTTAGGGTATTGGAAGGGTTAGGATTTGTGATAGGGTTAGGTTTATGCCTAGTGTTATCATTATGGTTAGGGTTAAGGTTATGGTAATGGATAGAGTTAGAGATCAATTTAAGGCTAAAGTTATGGTTACAATTAGGGCTAGTGTTAGGGTTACGTTAGGTTTAAATCTAGGGTTAGGGCTAGGTTTTGGGTTATGTTAGGGCTAGGCTTAGGATTACAGCTAATGTAAGTACTAGGTTTACAATTAGGGCTAGTTTTAGGGTTTTAGTGCTAGGTTTAATGTTAGGGTTAGGTTTAGGGTTAGGGTGATGTTTAGAGCTAGAAAGTGTTAGGGTCAGTGTCAGGTGCAGGGTTAGTTTAAGGGTTCAGCTTCCAACTCAAATTAGGGCTAGGGTTAGGTCTAGGTGTAAGGTTAGGGTTTGGTTTAGAATAATGGTTAGGGTTAGAGCTATGGCTCGGTTTTGTTTTAGGGCTGGGGCTAGGGTTAGGGTTCTTTTTAGGATTAGTGTTATAGTTTGGGCTAGTGTTAGGGCTAGGCTTAGGCTTTGAGTTAGGGCTAGATTTAGAGTTACGTTTTGCCTAAGGTTAGTGCTAGGGATAAGAATAGGGCAAGGGTTAGCACTAGGGTTAGGGCTAGGGTTAGGGTTATGGTAAGGGACAGGGTTAAGAACGAGTGATAGGGCTAGTGTGAGAGAGTTAGTCTTAGGGCTAGGGTTAGGGTTAGGTTTAGGGATATGGCTAAATTATGGCTATGGTTATGTTAGGGCTAGTGTTAGGGCTAGTTTTAGAATTAGGCTTAGGCATGGAGTTAAGGTTAGATTTAGAGTTAGGTTTTGATCTAGGGTTAGTGCTAGGGCTAAGAATAAGACCAGGGTTACCATTATGGTTAGGGTTAGAGTTAGAGTTTAGTTTAGGGTAAGGATGTGGTTATAGCTAGGTTTAGGGCAAGCGCGAAGGTTAGTATTAGGGTTAGAGCTAGGGTTAGGGTTAGGGTTATGATTAAGGCTATGTTTAGTGCTACAATGAGGACTAGAATTTGTTTTGGGTTTAGGGATAGTATTAGGGCTATGGCTAATGTCAGGTCTAGGGTTACATTTAGGGATAGATTTAGTGTTAGGTTTATGGCTTGGTCCAGTGTAGTGGTTAAGTTTTTGGTTAGGGTCAGGTTTAGATCTAGGGTTATTTTTAGAATTAGGTTTAGAATTAGGGTTTGGGTTAAGTTAGTGTTTAGGTGCAGGGCTTGAATTAGTGTTAGATTTAGGGTTAGGGTAATGACAGGGTTAGGTTTAGGGTTTAGGTTTGGTTTAATGTAATATATAGGGTTAGGGTTAGGGTTTAGGTTTGGTTTAATGTAATATATAGGGTTAGGGTTAGGCCTAGGTTTATCAGAAGGGTTAGGGTTATCATTGGGGTAATGGATAGGGTTAGCCCTAATGTTACTGCTAGGGTTATATATAGGACTAGGGCTAGTGTTTGGGTTAGTGTTAAGTTTAAGTTTAGGGCTAAAGCTAGGTTTAGGACTCAGATTAAGGCTAGGTTTGGGGTTAGTTTAGGGCTAGGCTTAAGGCTACCACTAATGTATGAAGTAGGTTTATGATTACAGCTAGTTATAGGGTTAGTGTTAGGTCTATGTCTAGTGTTAAGGTTAGGTTTA
>NW_026006098.1:274975-292207 GCF_001458135.2 Marmota marmota marmota | reverse complement strand
TAACCCTAACCCTAACCCTAACCCTAACCCTAAACCTAAACTTATCTTTTAACCCTAACCATTACAGAAAACCTAAACATAAACATAACCCTAACACAAACCATAATTCTTAGCATAACACTAACCCTAACACTAACCCTAAACCTAACCCTAATGCTAACTCTAAGACTACACCTAACCCTAACCCTAACATTAAACAAACCCTAACCCTGACTGAAACACTAATTCTAACCATAACCCTAACCATAAAAGTAAAACTAAACCTATCCCTAACCCTAACACTATTTCTAATCCTAACCATAACACTAACACTTACACTTACACTAAACCTAACCATAAACCTAAATATAACACTAACCCACAACCTAACCCTAACCCTAACACAATCCCTAACCCTAACCCTAACTCTACCCCTATCCTACCAGTAATCCTAAAACTAACCCTAAACCTAATCCTAAGCCTCATTCTAACTCTAATAAACATAGCACTAACCCTAACCTTATCACTAACCCTAACACAAACCCTAAACCTAACACTTACCCTAACACAAAACATAACCCTGAACATAACACTAATATGAACACTAATCCTAACCCTAAAACTAACTCTAAAACTAACCCTAAACCTAACCCTAACCCTAAAACTAAACATAATCATAACCCTAATCCTAACTCTAAAACTAACCCTAACCCTAACCCTAACCTTAACACTACACTATCCCTAAACCTAGCACTAATCCTAAACCTATCTCTAACCCTAACACTATTCCTAACCCTAACCCTAACACTAAAACTACAGCTATCCCTTAAGCTCACCCTATCCCTAACACAAACCCTAACCCTAAAGCTAACACGACCCTAAACCTAACACTAAAACTAACCCTAAATGTAACACTTACACTAACTCTAAACTTCAACATAACCCTAACCATAAACCTAAAACTAACCCTAAACATAACCCTAACACTAACCCTAACACAACCCTAGCTCTAACCCTAAATCTAACCCTAAACTTATCCTAACCCTAACACTAAAGCTAATACTAAACCTAACGCTAAACCTAACACTAACCTTAAACATAATGCTAACAGGAAACCTAAACCTACACCTAATACTAACCCTAACACTAACCCTTACACTAACCCTAAACATAACCCTAACCCTAACACTAACCCAAGCTGTAACCCTAAACCTAACACTAACCCTAACTTTATCCCTAACTCTAACACTAACCATAAGCCTAAACCTTACATGAAACCTAAACCTAACCCTAACACTAACCCTAACTATGACCCTAACCCTAAATTTAACACTAACACTAACCCTAAACCTAAACCTAATCCTAACCCTAACACAAACCCTAAACCTAAACCTAACCATAACCCTAAACCTGAACTAACCCTATCACTAACCCTAAACCTAACACTAAATCTAAAACTAACCCTAAATCTAACCCTAAACCTAACCCTAATCACAAACACAAGCCTAACCTTAACCCCAACAATAGCCCTAACCTATGACTAACCCTAACCCTAAAGCTAACAATAACCCTTACCTTAACCCAAACCCAACTCAAACTCTCACCCTAAACCTAACCCTAAACCTAACACTAATCCTAACCCTAACCTAATTGTAACCCTAACCCTAACCCTAACATTAAACCTAATCCTAACATTAGTCCCAACCCTAACATTAAACCTAACCATAACCCTAACACCAACCTAAACTAATCCTAACGTTAACTGCAACCCAAAACGTAATCCTTCCTGTAACCATAACACTAACCCTAACCCTAATCCTAACCCTAACCTTAAAACTCACCAAAACCCTAATCCTAATCCTAACCCTAACCTTAAAACTTACCATAACCCTAACCCTAACCCTAAACCTAACCCTAAAACTAAACCAAACTGTAACCCTAACACTAACACTAAAACTAACTCTAACCCTAACCCAAACACAAATCCTAAACCTAACCCTAACCATAACCGTAACACTAACCCTAAGCCTATCACAGACCCTAAATTTAACACTAACCCAAAGCCTAACCCTGAAACTAACACAAACTCTAACAATACCCCTAACACAAACCCTAACACTAACCCTAACCCTTAAACTAATTCTAAACCTAACCTAACCCTAAAAGTAACGCTAACCCTAACCCTAACACTACCCCTAATCCAACCCTTACACGAACCCTAATTCTGACCCTAACACTAACCTTAACCCTAACCATAACCCTAAACCTAACACTAAACCTAGACCTAAACCTGATACTATCCATAACACTAACCCTTAACCTAATACTAACACTAACCCTAACCCTAAACCTGACCCAAACCTGTCACTAACTCAAACCCTAACCCTAAACCTCAAAATAATGCTAACACTAAACCTAAACCTAACCCTAATCCTAACTGAACTCAAATCCTAAACCTAACCCTAATCCTTAACTAAGCCTAACTCTAACTCTAATCCTAACAATAACCCTTACCCTTACCCTAACACAAATCCAAACCCTAAACCTAACACGAACTCTAACACTAACCCTAACACTAACCCTAAACTTAATGCTAAACCCAACACTAACACTAAACCTAAATTACCACAGACACTATCCCTAAACCTAACCCTAACCCTAACCTTAACACTAACACTAACCCCAACCAGAACTCTAGCCCTAAACCTAACACTAACACTAACTCTAAACCTAACCTTAACTCTGACACTTACCCTAACCCTAACACTAACCCTAACCCTAACCTTAACCCTGACAGTAAACTTAACCCTAAACCTAACCATAACCCTAACACTAACCCTAACACTGATCCCAACCCTAATCCTAACCCTAAAACTAACACTAACCCTAACCCTAACCTTAACCCTAACACTAAACCAAACACTAACCCTAAGCCTAACACTAACACTAACACTTACCCTAACCCTAAGCCTAACACTAACACTAACACTAACACTAACCCTAACCCTAAAACTAAACCTAATAGTAACACTAACACTAACCCTAACCTAACTCTAACTCTAACCCTTACATAAACCTAAACCTAACCGTAATCCTAACACTAACACTGATTCTAATGTTAACACTAACCCTAACCCTAACCCTTCTACTAACTGTAAGCCTAAACCTAACCCTAAACCTAACACTAACCCTAACACTAATCCTAACACTAACACTAAACCTAAACCTAATCCTAACCCTAACACTAACCCCAACCCTAACCTTAACCCTAACACTAACCCTAAACCTATCACTAACAGTAACCCTAATGCTAACCATAAAGCTAAACCTTACTCTAACCCTAACCCTAAAACAAACCCTAACCCAAACCCTAAACCTCACCCTAACATAAACCATAACCCGAACCCTTACCATAACCCTAACACTAACTGAAAACCTTACTCTAAACCTAACCCTCACCCTTACATTAAAACTAAACCTAACCCTAACCCTAAACCTAAAACTAATGCTAACACTAAACCTAAATCTAACCATAATCCTAACCGAACCCAAATCCTAAACCTAACCCTAATCCTTAACTAAGCCTAACTCTAACCCTATCCTACCAATAACCCTTACCCTAACCCTAACCTAACCCTAACAGTAACACTAAGCATAACACTAAACCTAAAATTAAATCTTACACTAACCTTAACCCTAACCCTAACATAAATCATAACCCTAACCCTAACCCTAAGTAAACCTAACCCTAACCCTATCCCTAACACGAAACCTAACTCCAACACTAAACCTAACCCTAACACTAACCCTAAATATAACCCTAACCCTAACTTAACCCTAACCCTATAACTAACCCTAACTCTTATCCTAATCCTAACACTAACCCTAACCATAACACTAACTCTAAACCTAACACTAACCTTAACCCTAACCCTAACAGTAACACTGACTCTAATCATAACCTAGCCCTAACCCTAAAACTTACCTTAACCCCAACCCTAACACTAATCCTAACCTTAACACTAACCCTAACAGTAACACTACCACTAACCATAGCCTAAACCTAACCATAACACAATCCCTAACCCTAAACTTACCCTAACCCTAATCCTAACGTAACACTTACCCTAATCCTAACCCTAAACCTAACTCTAACCATAACCCTAACCCTAAAACTAACCCAAACACTAATTCTAAACCTATCACTAACCCTAACCTTAACCATAAATCTTACACTAAACCTAACCCTAATCCTAACATGAACTCTAAGGCTAACCCTAACAATAACCCTGAACCTTACCTTACACCTAACCGTAAACCTAAACCTAACCCTAACAGTAACCCTAACCTAAACCCTAACCCAAAACCTATCATTAACCATAATTATAACCCTAAACCTAACCCTAACCCTAACCATAACATTAACACTAACCTTAACCCTAACCCTTACCTAAACCTAACATTAATTCTAACCCTAACAATAACAATAACCTTAATCCGAACCCTAACCCGAAACTGAACCTGAACCCTAACACCAACCCTAACACTAAACCAAATTCTAAACCTAACCCTAACCCGAACCCTAACCCTTACATTAAAATTAAACCTAACTCTAAACCTGACATTAACCCTAATCCTAACCCTAACAGTAATCCTAAACCTAATTATAATGCTAAAAAACACTAATGCTAACCCTAACTGTAACCCTAATACTAACCCTAACACTAACCCTAAATTTAAACCTTACAATAACCCTAACCCTAACCCTAACATGAACCCTAAGCCAAACACTAACTCTACCCTAAATCTAACCCTAACCCTATCCTTAGCACAAACCCTAAACCCAAATCTATCCCCAACCCTAACAATAACCCTAACCCTAACCCTAACCTAATCCAACGCTAACACTAACCCTAACCCTAACCCTAGGACTCATCCTAACCCTAACCCTAACACTAATACTAACTCTATTTATAACCCTAAACCTAATCCTAACCCTAACACTAACCATAACATAAACCCTAACCTTAACCATAACCCTAAACTAACCCTAATCCTAACCCTAAATTTACCCTAACCCTAACCTTAACCCTAATTCTAAACTTAACTCAAACACCAACAGTAACCCTAACACTAATCAAAACTCTAACCATAATTTTAACACTAATCCTAACCCTAACCCTAACATGATCTCTAATGCTAACCCTAACAGTAACCCTAAACCTTACCTTACTCCTAATCGTAACCCTAACCTGAAACCTGTCACTAACCATAATTCTAACCCTAAGCCTAACCCTAATCCTAATCATAACACTAACCCTAACCTTAAACCAACCCTTACCTAAACCTAATAGTTACCCTAACCCTAACTATAACAATAACCTTAACCCTAAACCTTACTCGAAACTTAACCTGAACCCTAACAATAACCTTAACACTAACCCAAACCCTAACCCTAACCTGAAACCTAACCCTTACATTAAAACTAAACCTAACTCTAAACCTGACATTAACCCTAATCCTTACACTGACAGTAACCCTAAACCTAATTATAATGCTAAAACAAACACTAATGCTAACCCTAACTGTAACCCTAATACTAACCCTAACACTAATCCTAAACCTAAACCTTACACTACCCCTAACCCTAACATGAACCCTTAACCAAACACTAAGCCAATCCTAAACATAACCCTAACCCTATCCTTACCGCAAACCCTAAATCCAAATCTAACCACAATACTAACAATAATCCTAACCCTAACCCTAACATGAACTCTAAACATAACCCTAACAGTAAACCCTAAACCTTACCCTTCAACTAACCCTTACCCTAAAACCAAACCTAACCCTAACAGTAACCCTAACCCTATCCCTAACCCAAAACCTAACACAAACCATAATTCTAACCCTAAACCTAACCATAATCCTATACATAACACTAACCCTAAACTTAACACTAACCCTAACCCTAACCCTAACCCTTACCTAAAGCTAACAGTAACCCTAACCCTAACAATAACCTTAACCCTAACCCTAAACCAAAACCTAACCAGAATCCTAACCCTAACACTAACACTAACCCAAACCATAACCCTAAACCTAACCCTAACCCTTACATTAAAACTAAATCTAAGTCTAACCCTGACACTAACCCTAATCCTAAACCTAACAGTAACCCTAAACCTAATTATAACACTAAACCAAACACTAGTGCTAACCTTAACTGAAACCCTAAAACTAACCCTAAACCTAAACCTAACACTAACCCTAACTGTAACCCTAATACTAACCCTAACACTAACCCTAAATTTAAACCTTACAATAACCCTAACCCTAACCCTAACCCTAACATGAACCCTAAGCCAAACACTAACCCTATCCTAAACCTAACCCTAACCCTATCCTTAGCACAAACCCTAAACCCAAATCTATCCCCAACCCTAACAATAACCCTAACCCTAACCCTAACCTAATCCAACCCTAACACTAACCCTAAACCTAACCATACACGAACCCTATGCCAAAAGCTAACCCTATCCTTAACCTAACCCTAACTCTATCCTTAACACGAACTCTAAACCCCCCAAAACCCTAACACTAACATTAACCCTAACCCTAACCCTAAACATAACACTACCCTAAACCTAAACCTAACAGTAACCATAACACTAACCCTAACCCTAATCTAACCCTAAAACTATACCTAATCCTAACCCTAACACTAACACTAACCCTAACCCTAACACTAATTTTAATTCTAAACGTAACACGAACCATAACCCTAACACTAACCCTAACCCTAAACCTAACCTAAACCAAAACACAAAACTAAACCTAAAACTAACCGTAAATGTAACACTAACCCTAACCCTAATCATAACACTAACACTGACACTCACCTTAACCCTTACCCTAAAATGAACCTTAACCCTAATAAGAACCCTAACCCTAACACTAACCGTAAACCTAACTCTGAACCTAACACCAAAACTAAACATAACCCTTATCATAACACTACCCATAACTCTAAAACTAACACTAACCCTAACACTAACCCTAACCCTAACACTAATACTAACCCTAAACCTAACACTAACCCTCAACATAACCCTAAACCTAACCCTACTCCGAACCATAGTCCAAACTCTAAAAGTAACACAAATCCTAACCCAAACCTTAGACTAAACCTCACCCTAACGCTAACTTTAACACTAAACCAAACCACAATCATAACCCTATAACCCTAAACCTAACAGTAAAACTAACTCTAATCATAACCTAACCATAACCCTAACCCTAACTTTAACTCTAACACTAATCCTAACCCTAATACTAACCCTAACCCTAACCATGACACTTACCCTAACCCTAACACTAACCCTAAACCTAAACCTAAACCTAATCCTAAACCTAACACTAACCCTAACCCTAACTTTAACTCTAACACTAACCCTAGCCCTAACCCTAACCCTAAACGTGACACTAAACCTAACCCTAACCCTAACCCTAAACCTAACACTAATACTCAACATAACCCTAAACCTAACCCTAATCCTAACCATAACCTGAACAGTAACCCTAACACAAACCCTAACCAGTCCCTTAGAACTAAATCTAACCCTAAACCTAACTTTAACACTAAATCAAACAATAACCCTAATCCTAAACCTAACAGTAACACTAACTCTAATCATAACCTAACTCTAACCCTAACACTAACTTTAACTCTAACACTAACCCTAACCCTAACGCTAACCTTAAGAGTGACACTAACTCTAACCCTAACCCTAACACTAACCCTAAACCTAAACCTAATCCTAAACCTAACACTAACCCTAACCCTAACCCTAACACTAATCTTAACCCTAACCATAACACAAACCCTAACACTAACTGTAACCCTAACTGTAAACCTAACCCAAACCAAAACACTAACACTAACCCTAATCCTAACACTAAACAAAACACTAACCGTAACCCTAAACATAACCCTATCACTAACACTAACCCTAACCCTTACCCTAAAATGAACCTTAACTCTAACGAGAACCCTAACCCTATCCCTAACCCTAAACCTAACACTAACCCTAACCCTGACCCTAACACCAAAACTAAACCTATTACCCTAACACTAACCCTAACACTAAAGCTAACACTAAACCTAACACTAACCCTAAACCTAATCCTAACCCTATCACTAACCATAATTCTAAACCTAAAACAAACACTACCCCTCAAAATAACCCTAAATCTAACCCTAATACTTACCCTAACCCTAAACCTAACTTTAATTCTAACACTAACCCAAACCCTAACCCGAACTTTATCCCTAACACTATCTTTAACACTAAATCTAACTCAAACCCTAAGTGAAACACTAATCCTTACCCTAATCCTTACCCTATCCCTAACCCTAACACTAACCCTAACCCTAACCAAAAAGTTACACTTAACCCTAACACTAAACCTAGCCCTAACTCTAACATTAACCCTAACCCTAACAGTAATGGTAACCCTAACACAAACCCACAACCTAATCCTAAACCTGACACAAAACCTAACCCTACCCTAAACTTAGCACAAACCCTAACCAAAACCAAAACCCTAACCCTATCTGAACCCTAACTCTAACCCTTACTTAACTCTAAACCTAACCCTTACCCTAACACTAACCCTAACCCTAACCCTATCCCTAACCCTAACACTAACCCTAACACTAAACCTAAACCTAACCGTAACACTTACCCTAAACATAAACCTAACCCTAAGCCTATCTCTAACCTTAAACCTTACACTAACACTAACCCTAACCCTATCCCTAACCCTAACACTAACCCTAACCATAACATGAACCCTAACCCTAAACCTAAACCTAACCCTAATTCTAAACCTAACACTAAACATAACCAAAAACTTAACTGCAACACTAACACTAACCTTAACCCTAACCCTAAATCTAACCCTAAACATAACCCTAACCCTAACAGAGAACCTAACCCTAACTCTACAATGTATCCTACAACTAACTCGAAACCTAACCCTATAACTAACCCTAACCCTAACCCTAACACTATCAGTATAACTAAACCTAACCTTAATCCTAATACTAACCCTAACCTTATCCCTATCACTAACCCTAATCCTAACCCTACTCCTAACCCTAACCCTAACCTTAACCCTTACTTTAACAGTAATCCTAACCCTAAACCTAAAATTAACCCTAACCCTATTCTTAACCCTAACACTAACCCTAACTCTAACTCCAATCCAAGCGTAACCCTAACCCTAACACAAACCATAACCCTAACCCTAAACTTAACACACACCCTAAACCTAACACAATTCTAACCCTAACCCTAATCATAACTCTTAAACTAACCCTAACCTGATCCCTAATCCTAACTCTCACCCTAATTCTAAAACTAGCCCTAACCCTAACCCTAACCCTTACCCTAACACTAACCCTAATCCTTACCTACTCCTAACCAAACTCTAACCCTAATCCTAACACTATCACTAACCCTAACCATAATCTAAACCCTGAACCTAACACTAGCGCTAACTTTAACACCAGCCCTAACCCTAACACTAACCCTAACACTAACACTAACCCTAAACTTAACCTTAACCTTAACACTAACCCTAACCATACCCTTAACCCTAACACTAACCCAAACTCTAACCCTAAACCTAACTCTAACCATAATCCTATCATAACCCTAAACTTAACCCTAAAACAAATCCTAACCCTAACACTAACCCTAACACAAATTATAACCCTAAGCATAACACTAACCCTAACCAAAACACTAACTATAACCCTAACCCTAACACTAAACGTAACAATAACCCTAACTCTAAACCTAACCCTAACATTAACACTAACTGTAACCCTTACCCTAAAACCAAACTTAACCCTAATACTAAACCTAACCCTAACACGAACCCTAACCCTAATCCTAACCCTAACACCCAAACTAAACCTAACCCTTACCCTACCACTATTTCTAACTCTAAACCTTTCTCTAACCCTAACACTAATCCTAACCCTAACCCTATAACTATCGCGAATCCTAACACTCAATCTAACACTAACCCTAACCATACACTAAACCTAATCCTAAACTTAATTTTAACCCTAATACTAACCCTAACACAAACTGTAACCCTAACCTTAACACTAAACCTAACCCTAACCTTATCACTAAACCCAACTGCCACCGTAACCCTAACCCTAACACTAACCCTAATCCTAACCCTAACTTTAACTCTAACACTAACCCTAAACCTAAACCTCACCCTAACCTTTACCCTAACCCTATGCCTAACACTATCTTTAAGCCTAACTCTAACACAAACCCTAAACCTAACTCTAACCCTAAGCGAAACACTAATCCTAACCCTAAACCTAACGCTTACCTTAACACTAACCCTAACACAAACCAAAAACTTACACCTAACTAACACTAAACCTAACCCTTACCCTAAAGTAGCCCTAACACAAACCCACACCCCAACCTTAAATTTAACACAAACCCTAACCCTATATCTAAATGTAACAGAAACCCTAACCCAAACCACAACCCTAACCATATCCTAACCTTAACCCTAACCCTTACTTAACCCTAACCCTAACCCTTACCCTGACACTAATCCTAAACCTAACCATAAACCCAACACTTGCCCTAACACTAACCCTAACCATAACCATAATACTAACCCTAACCCTAATTCTAAACCTAACACTAAACCTAACCCTAACCCTAACTGTAACACTAACACTAACCCAGAACCCTAACCATAAATTTAAAAATAAACCTCACCATAACCATAAACCTAACCCTAATTTAACCCTACAATGGACACTAAAACTAACATGAACCCTAACCCTAAAACTCACCCTAACCCTAACCCTAACCCTAACACTAACACTAAAACTAAAGCTAACCCTATCCCTAACACTAACCCCAAAACTAACCCTGTCACTAAACATAATCCTAACCCTACTCCTAAGTCTAATCCTAACCCTAAACTTACTCTAACACCAACCCTATCCCTAACCCTAACACTAACCCTAACTCTACAAATTTAACCCTAACCCTAACCCTAGCCCTAACTCTAACCCTAATCTAACCATAATCCTAACCTAACACATACCCTAACCTTAACCCTAACACAAACCATAAACCTATCCAAAACACTAACCGTAACACTAACCCTAACTCTAACCCTAAACCTAAATCTTAAACTAACCCTAACCCTATCTTGATCCCTAACCCTAAATGTCACCCTAATTAAAAAACTAAACCTAATTCTAACCCTAACCCTTACCTTAACACTAACCCTAACCCTAACCCTAAACATAACACTACCGAAACCCTAAGCCTAACCTAACCTTAACACTAACACTGAAACTAACTCTAACCATAACACTAACCCTAAACTTATCAAAAACCCTAACATTATTTCTAACCCTGTCCCTAACCCTAAACCTAACACTAACACTAAATCTAACCCTAATCCTAACATTAACCCTAACAATAACCCTAACCCTAACCATAACATGAACCCTAAACCTAACCCTAAATCTAACCTTAACCCTAAATCTAACCCCAAACCTAACATTAACCCTGAACCTAACCCTAACCAAAACACTAACCCTAACCCTAAATGTAAACCTAACACTTACCCTAACCCTAACCCTAACCCTAACCATAACACTAACCCTAACCCTAAACCTAACCCTAAATCTCAACCTAACACTAACCCTAAACCTAAACCTAACCATAACACTAACACTAACCTTAACCCTAAGCCTAAATCTAACGATAACCCTAACTCTAACCATAAACCTAACCCTAACATTAACCCTAGCTTTAATTCTACAACGAACCCTAAAACTAACACAAACCCTAACCCTAAAACTCACCCTAAACCTAACCCTAACCCTAACACTACCACTAAAACTAAACCTAACCCTATCCCTAAACCTAACTTAAACCTTAACCCTATCAAAAAACCTATTCCTAACCCTACTCCTAACCTTAAGCCTAACATTAAACTTTACCCTAACACTAACCATTCCCTAATTCTAACACTAACACTAACCCTAACCCTAACTCTAACCCTAATCCAACTGTAAACCTAACCCTAAACCAAACTCTAACACATACCCCAACCCTAAACCTAACACTATTTCTAACCATATCCCTTACCCTAAACCTGATACTAACCCTAACCCTAACCCTAACACTGATCCTAACCCTAAATTTAACACGAACCCTAACCCTTACCCTAACACTAACCCTAACCCTAAATCTAACCCCAAACGTAACATTAACCCTATACCTAACCCTAACCAAAACACTAACCCTAACCCTAACCCTAAACCTAACACTAACATTAACCCTAACCCTAACACTAACACTAAACCTAATCTTAACCCTAATACGAACCCTAAACCTAACCCTAATACTAACCCTAACCATAACTCTAACACTAAACCTAACATTAACCCTATACCTAACCCTAACCCAAACACTGACACTAACCCTAAAACTAACACTAAAGGTAACACTAACCCTAACCCTAAATATAACCCTAACACTAACACTAACCCTAACCCTACAATGAACCTTAACCCTAACACAAACCTAATTTTAACACTAACCCTAACCATAACCCTAACCCTGACCCCAACACTAAAACTAAACCTAAATCTAACCCTAACACTAACCCTAATCCTAAACCTAAACCTAACCCTAACACTAACCCTAACCCTATCACAAACCCTAATCCTAACCCTAAAACTAACACTAATGCTAACCACAACCCAAAACCTAACCCTAATCCTAACTGTAACCATAAACCTAACCCTAACACAAACCCTAAGCATAACCATAGCAGTATCCATAACCCTAACCCTAATATTAACACTAAAGCAAACTGCAACCCTAACCCTAACCCTAATCTTAACTGTAACCCTAACCCTAACACTAACCCTAAACCTAACTCTAACTTAAAATCTAACACTAAACCTAATCCTAACAGTAACCCTAACCCTAACGCTAACCCTAACACTAACCCTAAACCTCACCCTAAACATAACCCTAACCCTAACACTAACTCTAACTGTAACCCTAACACAAACCCTAAACTTAACTCTAACCCTAAGCGAAACACTAATCCTAACCTTAACACTAACCCTAAGCCTAAGCCTAAGCCTAAGCCTAAGCCTAACCTTAACCCTGTCCCTAACCCTAACATTAACCCTAAAATTAATCCTAATCCTATACCTTACCCCAACCTAACACTCACCTAATTCAAATGCTAAATCTAACACTAAGGTTTAAGGTAAGGTTTAGGGCTAGGTTTAGGGTTAGAGTTAGGGTTAAACCTATGGTTGGGTCTCTGATTAGGTCTAGGTTTTGGGTTATGTTAGGGCTCTTGTTAGGAATACGGCTAATGTAAGAACTAGGGTTACGATTAGGCCTAGTTTTAGGGTTACATTTAGGGCTAAGTATAGTTTTAAAATTAGGTTTAGGTTTAGGGTGATGTTTTGAACTAGGGTGAGTGTTAGGGTCAGAGTCAGGGTCAGAGTTCATTTTAGTGTTAGGGATAGGACTCGAATTAGGGGTAGGCTTGGGTATATATAGGGTTAGGATTTGGTTTAGGTTAAGGGTTAAGGTTAGTTCTATGGCTCAGTTTTGTTTTAGGGCTAAGGGTAAAGTTAAGGGTAGTTTTATGTTTAGCGTTAGTGTTATTGCTAGTGATAGGGTGAGTTTAGGCTTAGGGGTAGATTAGAGTTTTGATTAATTCTATGGTTAGGGCTATGGGTAGGGTTAGAGCTAAGGTTAGGGCTAGTGTTCGGGTTATGGTAAAAGAGAGGTTTAGAACTAGAAATAGGGCTAGAGAAAGAGTTAGAGTTAGTCTTTTGGCTAGGTATAGGGTTAGTGTTAGGGATAAATTAGGGCTAAGAATAGGTCTAGGGTTGGTGTTAGGCTTAGGCCTAGGATTAGGGCTATGTTTTTGGATAGGTTTAGGGTTAGTTTTGGGAAAAAAGGATGCCTGTTTGATTTACAGCTCCATTTCCATTTTTACCCATAGAGGTCAAAAGGAAGTGAAACCTTAAAATACAAAGTGTTCATGATAGTGAACCATTGAATTGAGAAGAGCATACCTTGGGAGAATATTAAGGCTAGATTAAAGATTACTCCTGCCCAATATCAAAGATTTGAACAAAACTAACTCTCACACTAAAATTACCTCTAACCCTAGCCCTAGCCCTAACCCTAAACCTAAAACTAACCCTAACGTGATTAGAGAACCAGTGATCCTAGAATTCCCACACTTGGGGAGCCTTGTGGGGCAAGCTAAGTGATGAATCCTACGCAACATCAAACAAATCTGACTAAATAATTATGGGAGGTATTTCAGTACACGCATATTTTTCTGTTTTCTCCTAAATGGCTCAGATAAAGTTATTTTTGCATGCTTAAGCTTAGGTCTACTTTCACAAGGAACATATGAGAGTCCCCACAGAGAACTGATTGAGTGTGTGAAGTTTCAAGCAGCTAGCACAAACCCTGTTAGATTTCCAGCTCCATTAACTTTCCTGTATAGGTCAAAATGAAGTGAAATCTTAAAACACAAAATGTTCCTGACAGCGAACCTGTGAACGGAGAAGGCCTAAACCTGTAGAACAGAGTAAATCTAGCTAAAAGATAAATCCTTCCAAGTATCAAAGAATTTTGAATAAAACTAACTCTAACACTAACACTAGCTCTAACCCTAGCTCTTCCCCTAACCCTAATTTTTTATGGAACCTTAGATCGTAGAATTTCCAAACTTGGGCAGCCTAGTGGGGAAAGCTAAGAGATGAATGCTGTGCAGTATCAAAAAATCTGACCAAATAGTTGATGGAGTATATCACTACATGCATATTTCCGTGTTATCTCCTAAAGGACTCTTGTATAAAGTTGTTTTTACCTGCTTCAGCTTAGGCCTACTGTCACAAGAACAAACCAGAGATTCCCCACAGAGAATGGATGGAGTGTGAAGTTTCAAGCAGCTAGCACCAATGCTGTTTGATTTCCAGCTCCATTTGCATTTACCTGAATAGGACAAAATGAACAAAAACTTTAAAATACAACTGTTCCTTACAGTGAACCATTGAACCTAGTGGGACAAAATATGTGGAGTATAGTAATGATAGGAGAAAAATGAATCCTGTCCAGTATCAAAGAAATTTGAACAAAACTAACTCTAACCCAAATACTAGCTCTAACACTACCCCTGACACTAACCTTAACATAAACCCTAACTTGTTTGAAAAAGTGTTGATCTTACAAGTCCCAAACGTGGGAAGCATACTGGACTAAGCTATCAGATGAATCCTATGCAATGTCAAAGAAATAACACAAAATCATCGAGGTGTATTTCAGTTCACACGTATTTCTCTGTTTTCTGCTAAAGGGATCTTGGATAAAGTTGTTTTTGCCATCTTCATCTTAGCACTACTTTCACAAGGAACAAATCAGAGAGTTCCAACAGAGAACTGATTCAGTGTTTGAAGTTTCAAGCAGCTAGCACCAACCCGGTTTGTTTTCAACCTCCATTTTTATTTACCTATATAGGTCAATATGAAGTAAAACCTTAAAATACAGAGTTTCCCTGATAGTGAACCATTGAAATGAGAAGGTCCAAAACCGGAGAGCATATTAAGGCTAGATAAAAGATGACTCCTTCCAAGTATCAAAGAAATTTGAAAAAAACTAACTCTCATACTAACAATACATTTAACCCTATCCCTAACCCTAAACCTAACACTAACTCTAACCTGATTAGAGAACCATTGATCCTAGAAGTCCCACACTTGGAGAGCTTTGTGGGGCAAGCTAAATGATGAATCCTATGCAATATCAAACAAATCTGTCCAAATAATTATGGGAGGAATTTCAGTGCATGCATATTCCCTGCTTTCTCCTAAAGAGCTCTCAGATAAAGTTGTTTTTGCATGCTTCAGCTTATGCCTACACTCACAAGGAACATACCAGAGTGTCCCCACAAAGAATTGAAGGTGTGTGTACACTTTCAAGCAGCTAGCATAAACCTTGTTTGATTTACAGGTCTATTTCCATTTACTTGTATAGGTCAAAATGAAGTAAAATGAAAATACTAACTGTTTCTGACACCAAACAGTTGAACCAAAAGGCCTAAATCTGGGAAACAGAGTAAGGTTAGTTAAAGATGAATCCTGAATTGTATCAAAGAAATTTGAATAAAGTAACTCTAACCCTAACACTACCTCTAAACTGAGCCCTAATCCTGACCCTAAACATTAACATAGCCCTATTCCTAATCCTAACTTTAACCCTAATTTTAACTGTAACCATTGCCCAAACCCTAGCTCTAATTAGGGTTACAGTAAGGGATAAGTTTACGGTTAGGGATATGTTTAGGTTTAGGTTTAGGGTGTTTTTATCCTATTTCTGAATAGGGCTACTTCAAGATGGAACAAAGCATAGAGATAGCACTGAAAACTAATTGAGTGTGTCAAGTTTTGCAGCTAGCACAAAACATGTTCTATTTAGAGTTCCAACTACATTTATCCCTCTAGGGGAAAATGAAGTGAAACTAAATATTCAAAGTGTTCCTGTAAACTAACACTTCAAACTAAAAGAACGAAATTGAGGGCCTAAGTGCGAATGGAGTACCAATATTCCTGCCATGTAACAATAAGTTCGGTTGAAAAAATACTTGCTGGGCTGGGGGTGTGGCTCAAGCGGTAGTGCACTCGCCTGGCATGCGTGAGGCCCGGGTTCGATCCTCAGCACCACATACAAAGATGTTGTGACTGCTGAAAACTAAAAAATAAATATTAAAATTCTCTCTCTCTCTCTCTCTCTCTCTCTCTCTTTAAAAAAAGAAAAGAAAAAATATTTGCTGAGTTTTCAGTAAATTAGGAGTTCTGTGGAAGCTTGGCAAACACTTTCAAATTAAAGTGTGTTTTTCTTTGCTCTGCTCATTCCCACAGGAGTAAAAGGACCTCTTCCCCAAGGAACAGTAGGCTTATTATTGGGACGCAGTTCTTCAACACTAAAAGGACTTATGATAAGTCCTGGGGTAATTGATCCCGATTATGAAGGTGAAATAAAAATTATAGCTAGTTCTCCAAGAGGTATATCAGTAATTTCACCAGGAGATAGAATAGCACAGTTATTAATAATACCCAGCCTACATGATAAATTT
>NW_026006098.1:258091-274346 GCF_001458135.2 Marmota marmota marmota | reverse complement strand
GCCAGCTAGCCATTGAGATGATATGATTATGTTAAGATTTGCATTCATATGGATATTGGATTCCTGCTGTTCACCTAGGCCGGCTACGGGACTCCTGGAGAGTTCCCATTGGTTGGGGAAGTACAGTAGGAGGGAGTTCCGGGGGAGGAGCGCTCTCTGCGGTTCCGAGAGGAGGCCGTGTGGGTGGAAAAAATCTTCCCGGGCGGTACCGGACATTGGCGGCAGTTTCAAAAAATAAACTTTGTTCCTGCTTGAGTGGCTCGTGATTTTGTGCCCAGCCAGACTGCGGCACTCCAGCCTCTGCTTCGGGCTACTTCAAGAGACAACAAAGCATAGAGAGCACAATGAAAACTAATTGAGTGAATCAAGTTTCAAGTAGCTATCAAAAATCATATTTGATGTAGAGTTCCAATTCCATTTATGCCTATAGAGGAAAATGAAGTGAAACCTAAAAATTCAAACTGTTCATGAAAACGAACGCTTCAACCTAGAAGAATGAAATTTGGGGGCAAAGTGAGGCTGGAGTTCTGATAATTCCTGCAAAGTATCAACAGGATCGTGAGAAAAAAATTTGCTGAGATTTCAGTAAACTAGGTGTTCTGTAGAAGCTTCGCAAATGCTTTCAAATTAAAGTGCTTTTTCCCACCTCTGCTTTTGGCTATTTCAAAGAGGGAACAAAGCCTAGAAAGGGCAATGAGAACTAATTGAGTGTGTCAAGTTTAAAGTAGCTAGCACAAATGGTGTTTGATTTAGATTTCCAAATGCATCTATCCCTAGAGGAGAAACGAAGTGAAACTTAAAATTCAAACTGTTCCTACAATTGAACACTTCAACCTAGCAGAACCAATTTGGCAGGACCAAGTGCACCTGGAATATCGATCATTCCTGCCTATTATAAAAAATATTGGGTGAAAAAATATTTGCTGAGATTTAAGTAAACTTGGAGTTTAGTGGAAGCTTGGCAAATGCTTTCAAATGAAAGTTAATTTTCCTTGACTGTGAAGTGCCTCTGCTTAGGGCTACTGAAAGAGGGAACAAAGCATAGAAAGCACACGGAGAACTAATTTAGTTTGTATAGTTTCAAGCAGCTAGAACAAACCGTGTTTGATTTAGAATTCCAAAAGGGAGTGTATCTATAGGGGAAAACAAAGTGAAACCTAAAAATTCAAACTGTTCCTGCAAACGAAAGCTTCAACCTAGAAGAACTAAATTTGGGGAGCCAAGTGCGACTGGAGTACTGATCATTTCTGCCAAGTATCATCAAGATCGGGTGAAAAGATTTTTGCTGGGATTTCAGGAAACTCAGAGTTCTGTGAAAGCTTGGCAAACACTTTCAAATGAAAGTGTTTTTTCCTCGCCTCTGCATAGGGCTACTGAAAGAGGGAACAAAGCATAGAAAGCATACTGAGAAATAATTTTTGGGGGAAGTTTCAAGCACCTAGCACAAACTGTGTTTGATTTAGAGTTCCAAATACATCTCTCCCTACAGGGGAAAATAAAGTGAAACCTAAAAATTCAAACTGTTCCTGCAAATGAATGCTTCAACCTAGAAGAACTAAATTTGGGGGGCCAAGTGTGACTGGAGTACTGATCATTATGGAAAAGTATCATCAAGATCAGGTGAAAAAAATATTGGCTGGAATTTCAGGAAAAATGGAGTTCTGTGGAAGCTTGGCAAACACTTTAAATGAAAGTGATTTTCCTTGACTAACAAATGCCTCTGCTTAGGGCTACTTCAAGATGGAACAAAGCATACATTTTGCAGTGAGAAATAATTGAGTGTGTCAAGATTCAAGCAGCTACCACAAACCGTGTTTCATTTAGAGTTCCAAATGGGACTACACCTATAGGGGAAAATGAAGTGAAACCTAAAAATTTACAGTGTTCCTGCAAACGAACGCTTTAACCTAGAAGTATGAAAATTGGGGAGCCAAGTGCAGCTGGAGTACTGATGATTCCTGCAACATATCAACAAGATCAAGTGAAAAAATATTTGCTGAGATTTCAGTAAACTCGGAGTACTGTGGAAGCTTGTCAAACACTTTCAAATGAAAGTGTTTTTTCCTTGCCTCTGCTTAGGGCCACTGCAAGAGGGATCAAAGCATAGAGAGCACAAGGAGAACTAATTCAATGTGTCAAATTTCAAGCAGCTAGCAGAAACCGTGTTTTTTAAGAGTTCCAAATGGGAGTATACCTATAGGAAAAAACGAAATGAAAACCAGAAATTCAAAGTGTACCTACAAACGAACGCTTCAACCTAGAAGAACAAAATTTGGGGGCCAAAGTGAGAATGCAAAACCGATCATTCTTGCCAAATATCAACAAGATGGGGAGAAAAAAAATATTTGTTGAGATTTCTCTAAAGTTGGAATAGTGTGAAAGCTTGGCAAACGTTATCAAATGAAAGTGTTTCTTTCATTGCCTCTGCTTAGGGCTACTTCAAAACACATCAATGAAAGGAGAGCACACTGAGAACTAATTGAGTGTATAAAGTTTCAAGCAGGTAGAACAAAGCTTGTATGATTTAGAGTTCAAACTACATCTCTCTCTTTTGAAGAAAACAAAGTGAAACCTAAATATTCAAACTGTTCCTGCAAACGAATGCTTCAACCTAGAAGAACTCAGTTTTAGGGGGGGAGTGGTACTGGTGTACTGATCGTTACCACCAAGTATCATCAAGATTGGGTGAAAAAATATTTGCTGGGATTTCAGGAAACTCGGAGTTCTGTGGAAACTTGGCAAACGCTTTCAAATGATACTGTTTTTTTAATTGCCTCTGCTTAGGGCTACTGCAAGAGGGAAAAAAGCACAGAGAGTGAACTGAGAGCTAATTTAGTTTGTAAAGTTTCAAGCAGCTAGCACAAAACATGTTTGATTTAGAGTTCCAACTGAATCTATCTGTATAGGGAAAAATAAAGTGAAACCTAAAAATTCAAACTGTTCCTACAAAGTCACACTTCAACCTATAAGAAGAAAATTTGGGGGGCCAAATGCTACTGGAGTACCAATCTTTACCACCAAGTATTATCAAGATCAGTTCAAAAAATTTTTGCTGATATTTCAGGAAACTTGGAGTTCTGTGGAAGCTTGGCAAACGCTTTTAAATGAAAGTGTTCTTTCCTTGCTTATGCTTAGGGCTACTGCAAGAGGGAACAAAGCAGAGAGAGTGCACTGAGAATTAGTTCAGTGTGTCAAATTTCAAGCAGCTAGCAAAAACCTTGTTTGATTTGGAGTTCCAACGGTAAGTATACCTATAGGGGAAAATGAAGTAATACCTAAAAATACAAAGTGTTCCTGCAAACGAACGAATTAACATAGAAAGACGATATTTGGGGAGCCATGTGCAGCGGGGGTACTGATGATTCCTGCAATGTATCAACAAGATCTGGTGAAAAAATATTTGCTGGGATTTCAGGAAATTTGGAGTTCTGTGGAAGTTTGGCAAAGGCTTTCAAATGAAAGTGATTTTTGTTGCCTCTGAGAGAGCACTGAGAACCAAAGGAGTGTGTCAAGATTTAAGCAGCTACCACAAACCTTGTTTGATTTAGAGTTCTTAATGCATCTCTCCCAATAGGGGAAAACTAAGTGAAACCTAAAAATTCAAACAGTTCCTGCAATCAAGCACTTCAACCTTGAAGAACTAAATTTGGGAGGCCAAATGCAATTGGAGTAGTGATCATTACTGCCAAGTATTATCAAGATCGGGTGAAAAAATATTTGCTGGTATATCAGGAAAGTCGCAGTTCTGTGGAAGCTTGGCAAATGCTTTCAAATGAAAGTGATTTATCCTTGACTCTGCTTAGTGCTACTGGAAGAAGGAACAGAGCATAGAGAGCACACTTAGATCAAATTGAGTGTGTCAAGTTTCAAGCAGCTAGCATAAACCATTTTTGGTTTACAGTTCAAAAAGCCTCTATCTGTAAGGGAAAACAAAGTGAAACCTAAAAATTCAAAGTGTTCCTGTAAATGAACTCTTCAACCTGAAACAACAAAATTTTGAAGGGCCAAGTGTGACTGGAGTACTGATCATTACCGCCAAGTATCATCAAGATTGGGTGAAAAAAATATTTGCTGGGATTTCAGGAAACTTGGAGTTCTGTGCAAGCTTGGCAAATGCATTCAAATGAAAGTGATTTTTCCTTGACTGGAAAGTGCCTCTACTTAAGGGTACATCAAGAGGGAACAAAGCATGGAGAGTGCACTGAGAACTCATTTGTTGTGTCAAGTTTCAAGCCACTAGCAAAAACTGTGTTTGATTTAGAGTTCCAACTGGGAGTATACCTATAGGGAAAACGAAGTGAAACCTAAAAATTCAAAGTGTTCCTGCAAATGAACACATTAACCTTGAAGTTCGAAATTTGGGGAGCTAAGTGTGGCAGGAGTTCTGATGATTCCTGGAAAGTATCAAAAAGATTGGGTCAAAAAATATTTGCTGAGATTTCAGTAAACTCGGAGTTCTGTGGAAGCATGGCAAAGGCTTTCAAATGAAAGTGGTTTTCCCTTGCCTGTGCTTAGGGCTACTTTAAGAGGGAACAAAGCATAGAGATCACACTGAAAACTAATTTAGTTTTAAAGTTTCAAGCAGCTAGCCCAAACCTTGTTTGATTTAGAGTTCCAACTGTATCTATCCCTATAGGGGAAAATGAAGTGAAACCTAAAAATTCAAAGTGTTCCTGCAAATGAACATTTAAACCTAGAACAACGAAATCTGGGGAGCCAAGTGTCGCTGGAATACCAATCATTCCTTGAACATATGAACAAGATCGGTGAAAAAATATTTGCTGAGATTTCAGTACACTCGGAGTTCTGTGGAAGCTTGGTAAACTCTATCAAATAAAAGTCCTTTTTTGCTTTTCTGTGCAAGAGGGAAAAAAGCATAGAAAGCACACTGAGGACTAAATCAATGTCTCAAATTTCAAGCAGCTAGCAGAAACCTTGTTGCATTTGGAGTTCCAACTGCATCTATCCCTATAGGGGAAAATGAAGTGAAACCTAAAATTTCAAAGTGTTCCTGAAAACAAACACTTCAACCTAGAAGAACTAAATTTGTGGAGCCAAGTGCAACTGGAGTACTGATCAAGAGGGAACAAAGCATAGAGACCACACTGAGAACTAATTGAGTGTGTCAAGCTTCAAGCAGCTAGAATAAGCAGTGTTTGATTTAGAGTTCCAACTGCATCTATCTGCATAAAGGAAAACGAAGTAAAACTTAAAATTCAAAGTGTTCCCGCAAAGGAACTCTTCAACCTGAAAGAACGAAATTTTGGCAGGCCAAGTGCGACTGGAGTACTGATCATTACCGCCAAGTATCAACAAGATTGGGTGAAAAATTATTTGCTGGGATTTCAGGAAACTCGGAGTTCTGTGGAAGCTTGGCAAACACTTTCAAATGAAAGTGATTTTTCCTTGACTGAAAAGTGTCTCTGCCTAAGGGTATTTAAGAGGAAAGAAAGCATAGAGAGTGCACTGAGAACAAACTGAGTGTGTCAAGTTTCAAGCAGGTAGCACAAACCATGTTTGGTTTAGAGTTCCAAATGGGAATATACTTATAGGCAAAAACAAAGTGAAAACTAAAAATTCAAAGTTTTCCTGCAAACGAACGCTTTAAATAAGTATAAAATTTGCAAGCCAAGTTCGGCTGGAGTACCCAAGATTCCTGCAACGTATCAACAAGATCAGGTTAAAAAATATTTGGTGAGATTTTGTAAACTCGGAGTTCTGTGGAAGCTTGGCAAATGCTCTCAAATGAAATTGTTCTTTCCCTGCATCTTTCTTGGGCTACTTCAAGAGGGAACAATGCATAGAGAGTGCACTTAGAACTAATTTAGTTTGTAAAGTTTCAAGCAGCTAGCACAAGCTGTGTTTGATTTCAACCTCATCTCTCCTTATAGGGGAAAACAAAGTGAAACCGAAAATTTCAAACTGTTCTGGCAAAGGGAAGCTTCAACCTGGAAGATCTACATTTGGGGTCCAAGTGCGACAGATCATTACCACCAAGTATCATCAAGATCGGGTGAAAAAGTTCTTGCTGGGATTTCACTAAAGTCGGAGTTCTGTGAAAGCTTGGCAAATGCTTTCAAATGAATATCATTTTTCCTTGACTGACAAGTGCCTCTGCTTAAGGGTACAACAAGAGGAAACAAGCATAGAGAGTGCACTGAGAACTAATGGAGTGTTTCAAGATTCAAGCTGCTAGCAAAAACCGTGTTTGATTTAGAGTTCCAAATTGAAATATACCTATAGATGAAAATGAAGTGAAACCTAAAAATTCAAAGTGTTCTTGCAAACAAACACTTTAACCTTGAGGTACGAAATTTGGGGAGCTAAGTGCGGCTGGAGTACTGATGATTCCTGGAAAGTATCAACAAGACCGCGTTAAAAAATATTTGCTGAGATTTCAGTAAACTCAGAGTTCTTTAGAAGCATGGCAAACACTATCAAATGAAAGTGGTTTTCCATTGCCACTGCTTAGGGCTACTGCAAGAATGAAAAAAACATAGAGAGCGAACTGAAATCTAACTTAATTTGTAAAGATTCAAGCAGCTGGCACAAACCGTGTTTGATTTAGAGTTCCAACTGTATCTATCACTATAGGGGAAAATGAAGTGAAACCTCAAATTTCAAAGTTTTCCTGCAAAGGAATGCTTTAACATAGAAGTATGAAATTGGGGAGCCAAGTGCCACTGGATTACTTATGATTCCTGAAAATTATTAACAAGATTGGGAAAAAAAATATTTACTGTGATTTCAGGAAACTCAGAGTTCTGTGGAAGCTTGGCAAATGCTTTCAAATGAAAGTGTTTTTCCCCATCCTCTTCTTAGGGCTACTTCAAGAGGGAACCAACTATAGAGAGTGCACTGAGAAATTATAGAGTGTATCAAGTTTCAATCAGCTAGCAGAAATGGTGTTTGATTTAGAGTTCCAACTGCATCTCTCCCTAAAGGGGAAAACAAAGTGAAATCTAAAAATTCACACTGTTCCTGCAAACGAATGATTCAACCTAGAAGAACAAAATTTGGGGGGCCAAGTGCAAGGGGAGTATCCATCATTATGGCCAAGTATCAAAAAGATGAGGAGTAAAACATATTTTCTCTGATTTCAGGAACCTTGGAGTTCTGTGGAAGCTTGGCAAATGCTTTAAAATGAAAGTGATAATTTCCTGGACTGACAAGTGCCTCTGCTTAAGGGTACATCAAGAGGGAACAAAGCATAGAGAGAGCACTGAGAACTAATGGAGTGTGTCAAGTTTCAATCCGCTAGCAATAACCGTGATTGATTTAGAGTTCCGATTGGGAATATACCTATAAGTGAAAATGAAGAGTAACCCAAAAAATTCAAAGTATTCTTGCAAACGAACACATTAACCTTGAAGTACAAAATTTGGGGTGCTAAGTGCAGCTGGAGTTCTGATGATTCCTGGATAGTATCAACAACATTGGGTTAAAAAATATTTGCTGAGATTTCAGTAAACTCGGTGTTCTGTGGAAGCATGGCAAACGCTTTCAAATGAAAGTGTTTTTTCCTTGCCTCTGCTAGGACTACTGCAAGAAGGAAAAAAGCATAGAGATCACACTGAAAACTAATTTAGTTTGTAAACTTTCAAGCAGCTAGCACAAACCGTGTTTGATTTAGATTTCCAAGTGTATTTACCCTATAGAGGAAAATGAAATGAGACCTCAAATTATAAAGTTTTCCTGCAAAGGAACGCTTTACCCTAGAAGTAACGAAATTGGGGGTGCCAAGTGCAGCTCCAGTACTGATGATTCCTGCAACGTATAAACAAGATCAGGTGAAAAAATATTTGCTTGGATTTCAAGAAACTCAAAGTTCTGTATAAGCTTGCAAATGCTTTCAAATGAAAGTGTTTTTCCCCATCCACTGCTTAGGGCTGCTTCAAGAGGGAAGCAAGTATAGACAGCACACTCAGAACTTATTGAGTGAATCAAGTTTCAATCAGCTAGTAGAAATGTTGTTTGATTTAGAGTTCCAACTGCATCTCTCCCTAAAGGGGAAAACGAAGTGAAATCTAAAAATTCAAACTCTTCCTGCAAGCAAACGCTTCAACCTAGAAGAATGAAATTTGGGGTGCTAAGTGTGAGAGGAGTATGGATCATTAGGGCCAAGTATCAAAAAGATTGGGTGAAAATAAAATTTGCTCAGATTTCAGTAACCTCGGAGTTCTGTGGAAGCTTGGCAAATGCTTTCAATTGAAAGTGATTTTTCCTTGACTGACAAGTGCCTCTGCTTAGGGATACTTTAAGAGGGAACAAAGCACAGCGATCACATTGGGAACTAATTCAGTGTGTCAAGTTTCAAGCAACTAGCAAAAACCATGTTTGCTTTAGAGTTCCAACTGGGAGTATACCTATAGGGGAAAACGAAGTGAAACCTAAAAATTCAAAGGGTTCCTGCAAATGAACAATTTAACCTAGAAGAATGAAATCTGGGGAGCCAGTGTGGCTGGAATACCTATCATTCCTTGAATGTATCAAGAAGATCGGGTGAAAGAATATTTGCTGAGATTTCAGTACACTCAGAGTTCTGTGGAGGCTTGGCAAATGCTTTCAAATAATTTTTTTTTGCTTTCCTGTGCTTAGAGCTACTGCAAGGGAAAACAAAGCATAGAGAGGACACTGAGACTAAATGGATGTCTCTAATACCAAGCATCTAGCCAAAACCCTGTTGGATTTAGAGAGTTCCAAATGCATCTATTTGCATAGGGGAAAACAAAGTGAAACCCAAAATTTTAAACTGTTACTGCAAAGGAACACTTCAACCCAGAAGAAGGAAATAGGAGGGGCCAAGTGCTACTTGAGTACCAATCTTTACCACCAAGTATTATCAAGATCGGGTCAAAAAATTTTTGTGAGATTTCAGGAAACTTGGAGTTCCGTGGAAGCTTGGCAAACCCTTTTAAATGAAAGTGGTTTTTTTCTTGCCTCTGCTTAGGGTTACTGCAAGAGGGAACAAAGCATATAGAGCACACTAAGAATTAATTCAGAGTGTCAAATTTCAAGCAGCTAGCAAAACTGTGATTTAGAGTACCAACTGGGAGTATACTTATAAGGGAAAACAAAGTGAAACCTAAAAATACAAAGTGTTCCTGCAAGCAAACGCTTTCATGGAGAAGTACGATATTTGGGGGGACAAGTGTGGCTGGGGTACTGATGATTCCTGCAACATATCAACAAGGTCTGGTGAAGAAATATTTGTTGGGATTACAGGAAACTCGGAGTTCTGTGGAAGTTTGGCAAACACTTTCAAATGAAAGTGATTTTTCTTGCCTCTGGGAGAGTACTGAGTACTAATCGAGTGTGTCAAGGTTTAAGCAGCTAGCACAAAACTTGTTTGATTCAGAGTTCCAACTACATCTCTCCCTATAGCAGAAAATGAAGTGAAACTTAAAAATTCAAACTGTTCCTGCAAACGAACTCTTCAACCTAGAAGAACTAAATTTAGGGGGCCAAGTGCGACTGGAGTATCCATCATTAACACCAAGTATCATCAAGATGATGTGAAAAAATATTTGCTGGGATTTCAGGAAACTCGGAGTTCTGTGGAAGCTTGGAAAATTCTTTCAAAAGAAAGTGTTTTTCCCCATCCTCTGCTTAGGGCTACTCTAAGAGGGAAGCAAATATAGGGAGTGCACTGAGAACTTTTTGAGTGTATCTAGTTTCAAACAGCTTGCAGAAATGGTGTTTGATTTAGACTTCCAACTGCATCTCTCCCTATTGGGGAAAACAAGTGAAATCTAAAAATTCAAACTCTTCCTGCAAGCAAACGCTTCAACCTAGAAGAATGAAATTTGGGGTGCTAAGTGTGAGAGGAGTATCGATCATTATGGCCAAGTATCATCAAGATCGTGTGAAAAAATATTTGCTGGGATTTCAGAAAACTCGGAGTTCTGTGGAAGCTTGGCAAAGGCTTACAAATGAAAGTGATTTTTTCTTGCCTCTTCTTAGATCTACTGCATGAGGGAACAATTCCTAGAGAGTGCACTGACAACTAATTCAATGTATCAAGTTTCAAGCAGCTAGCACAAACCGTGTTTGATTTAGAGTTCCAACTACATCTCTCCCTATAGGTGAAAACAAAGTGAAACTTAAAAATTCAAACAGTTCCTGCAATCCAGCACTTCAACCTTGAAGAACTAAATTTGGGAAGCCAAATGCGACTGGAGTAGGGATCATTACCACCAAGTATTATCATTCGGGTGAAAAAATATTTGGTGTGATTTAAGGAAACTCGGAGTTCTGTGGAAGCTTGGCAAATGCTTTCAAGTGAAAGTGATTTTTCCTTGCCTCTGCTTAGTGCTACTGAAAGAGGGAACAGAGCATAGAGAGCACACTGAGATTTAATTGAGTGTGTCAAGTTTCAAGCTACTAACACAAAAAACAGTATTTCATTTAGAGTTCCAACTGCATCTATCTATAAGGGAAAACAAAGTGAAACCTAAAAATTCAAAGTGTTCCTGCAAATGAACTCTTCAACCTGAAAGAATGAAATTCTGGAGGGCCAAGTGCGACTGGAGTACCGATCATTACCGCCAAGTATCAACAAGATCCGGTGAAAAAATATTTGCTGAGATTTCAGTAAACTCGGAGTTCTGTGGAAGCATGGCAAACATTTTCAAATGAAAGTGTTTATTCCTTGCCTCTGCTTAGGGATACTGCAAGAAGGAAAAAAGCATAGAGAGTGCACTGAAAATTAGTTTAGATTGTAAAGTTTCAAGCAGCTAGTACAAACTGTGTTTGATTTAGAGTTACAACTGTATCTATCCCTACTGGGGAAAATGAAGTGAAACCTCAAAATTCAATGTATTCCTGAAACGGAACACTTTAACCTAGAAGTACGAATTTTGGGGAGCCATGTGCAGCTGGAGTACTGATGATTCCTGCAACGTATTAACAAGATCCGGTGAAAAAATACTTCCTGGGATTTCAGGAAACTCAGAGTTCTGTGGAAGCTTGTCAAATGCTTTCGAATGAAAGTGTTTTTCCCCATCCTCTGCTTAGGGTTACTTCAAGAGAGAACCAAGTATAGAGAGTGCACTGAGAACTTATTGAGTGTATGAAGTTTCAATCAGCTAGCAGAAATTGTGTTTGATTTAGAGTTCCAAGTGCATCTCTCCCTATTGGGGAAAACAAGTGAAATCTAAAAATTCAAACTGTTCCTGCAAACGAATGCTTTAACCTAGAAGAATAAAATTTGGGGTTCCAAGTGTGAGAGGAGTATCGATCATTATGGCCAAGTATCAAAAAGATTGGGTGAAAATAATATTTTCTCAGATTTCAGGAAACTTGGAGTTCTGTGGAAGCTTGGCAAACGCTTTCAAATGAAATTGATTATTTCCTTGACTGACAAGTGCCTCTGCTTAAGGGTACATCAAGAGGGAACAAAGCATAGAGAGCACACTGAGAATGAATTCAGTGTGTCAGATTTCAAGCAGCTAGCAAAAACCGTGATTGATTTTGAGTTCCAACTGTGAATATACCTGTAGGGGAAAACGAAGTGAAACCGACAAATTCAAAGTGTTCCTGGAAACGAACGCTTTAACCTAGAAGCACAAAATTTGGGGAGACTAGTGCAGCTGGAGTACTGATGATTCCTGCCCAGTATCAACAAGATCGTGTGTAAAAATATTTGCTGAGATTTCAGTAAACTCGGAGTTCTGTGGAAGCTTGGCAAATGCTTTCAAAGGAAAGTGTTTGTTTTCCAGCCTCTGCTTTAGGCTACTTCAAGAGGGAATGGGTGTGTTCAGAACTATGTTTAGAGCTATGTTCAGGTAGGCTTATGTTTAGGGTAAAGGATAGGTTAGGACTAGGGTTATGGTTAGGATTAGGGCTACTGTTAGGTTTAGGGTAAGGTCTAGGGATAGTGTTAGTGTTAGTTTTAGGGTATGTGTTAGTGTTTGAGATATGGTTAGGGCTATGGCAACGATTAGGGTTAGAGTCATATCTAGGTTTAGGATCAGGGTTAAGTTTAGGGCTAGGGTCATTATTAGGGTTAGGGTTTTTTTAGGGTAATGTATAGGGTTATATCTAGAGTTAGGGCTAGGATTATGGTGAGGATTTATTCTAGGGTTAGGTTTAGAGTTAGGTCCAGTTTTAGGATTAGAGTTAGGTTTAGGGTAATAGTTAGGGCTAGGATTAGGGATTTAATGAGTTCTAGGGCTCAGTTTAGGGCTAGTTTTTGGGTTTGGTTAGGGCTAGGATTAGGAATACGGCTAATGTAAGAACTAGAGTTATGTTTAGGGCTACTTTTATGGTTACGGTTAGGGCTAGTTCTAGTTTTAGGAGTAGGTATACTTTTAGATTGATGTTAGAGCTAGGGTTAGTGTAAGGTCAGAGTCAGGCTCAAGGTTAGTTTTAGGGTTGGGTTAGGGCTGGAGTTAGGGCTAAGGTTAGGGCTAGGTGTAGGGTTAGGTTTTGGTTTAGATTAAGGGTTAGGGTTAGGGCTATGGTTTTGTTTTAGGGCTTGAGCTAGATTAGGGCTAGTTTAGGGTTAGGGTTAGTGTTAGGGCTAATGTTAGTGTGAGGTTTAGGCTTTGGGTTAGGGTTGGGTCTAGATTTAAAGCTAGGATTAGGGCCAGGTTTTGTGTTAGATTTAGGGCAAGAATTAGTGCTAGGACTGATATCAGGTCTAGGTTTATAGTTAGTGATATTTTTAGGGTTAGTTTTATGGCTAGATCAAATTAAAGTGTTACATTTAGGGAAATGGTCAGATTAAGAGCTGGGGTATTATTAGCGTCAGGGTCATGCTTCGGGTTTGAGTTAGGTTAAGGTTTATGGTTAAGGCTTGAATTAGCATTAAGGTTAGAATTAGGGTTATGGTAACGGATAGTGTTATGTTTAGGGTTCAGGTAAGGTTTAAGGCGATGGATAAGGTTAGTGTTTGTCATAGGTTTAGGGTTAAGCCTAGGGTTAGCATTAGGGATATGGTTATCTTTAGGGTAATTTATTGGGTTAGACCTAGGGTTAGGGCTAGGGTAATTGTTAGGATTAGGGCTAGAGTTAGGGTTAGGGTCAGGCTTAGGGTGAGGGTTACACTTAGGATTAGGTTTAGGTTTAGGGTTAGGGTTTGAGCTACAATTTTTGCTATGGCTTAGGTTAATTTGTGGTTTGGTCTAGGGTTATGGTCATGGTTAGTGTTATGGTTAGGGCTATGGTTATCATTAGGGTTAGGATAATAGGTTTAGATGTCAGGATAAAGATAGTGTTTGGTTTAGGTTAGTGTTAGATTTGGGTTTAGGTTTAGGGTAAAGGTTTGAGCTAGCTTAGATTTAGGGTTAGGGTTAGTTCACTGTTAGTTCTAGGAGTAGGTTTATGTTTAGGGTTAGGGTATGTTTAGCTTTAGGTCTAGTGTTATCATTAGGGTTAAGTTTATGGTTAGGGTAATGGGTAGGGTTCAAGATAGGGTTAGGGCTAAGGTTAAGGTTAGGATTAGGGCTAGGGTTAGGATTAGGGTTAGGCCAAAGTTAGGGTTAGGGTTAGGTTAAGTGTAAGGGTTAGGGATTGATCTAGGTTAGGGCTAGGGAGAGGGTTATGTTTACAGTCATTTCTAGCATAAGTTTAGGGTTAGGTTTAGGGCTAGGGTTAGCATTAATTTTAGGGTTATGGTTAGTGTAATGGATAGAGTTAGAGCTAAGGTTTGGGCTATGGTTACAGTTAGGATTAGGGCTAGAGTTAGGGTGAGGTTTAGGATTGATCTAGGGTTATGTTTAGGGTAAGATTTAGGTTTTCAGCTAGGGTTAGGGCTAGAACGAGGGTTAAGGTTAGGGTTAGGGCTAGGTTTAGGTTTAGGGTAATGCTTAGGGTTAGGTTTAGAACTATAATTAGGACTAGGTTTTGTGTGAGTTTTAGGGCTAATGTTAGGTAAATGGGTAATGTAAGAGCTAGAGTTATGGTTATGGCTAGATTTAGAGTTTGTCTAGTGTTATGTTTAGTTTTTGTGTTAGGATAAGTTTTATAGCTAGGGTTTTTTTAGGGTAAGTGTCAGGGTTCAGGTTAGGATTAGGTTTAGGGTTAGGTCCAGAATGAGGACTTGGGTTAGTTCCAGGTGTAGAGTTAGTGTTTGGTTTAGGTTAAGGGTTATTGTTAGGGCTAAGGCTAGGTTTATGGCTATATTTAGGATTAGGTTTTGGTCTAGTGCTAGTGTTAGTGTTAAGTTTAGGGTTAGGTTTACTGGGAGGGCTAGTGTTAGGTTTCAGACAAGGGATAGGGTCAGGTTTAAACCTAGGTATAGTGTTAGGGTCAGAATAAAAGTCAGTGTTAGGTTTAGGGTTTGGTTTAAGTTTAGAGCTAGACTGAGGGCTAGGTTTAGGACTAGTAATAGAGTTAGGGTTTGGGGTAGGCATAGAATTAGGGGTAGGACTAGGGTAGCAATAGAGTGAGCATCTGACTAAGTGTAAGAAATAGGGTTAGAGCTAGGATTAGGACTAGGGATAGGGTTAGGGTTAGGGCCATGATTAGGGTTAGGGGTAAAGCTAGGGTTAGGCCTTGGATTAGGGCTAGGTTTTGCATTAGGTTTAGGGCTATAGCTAATTTAAAAACTGGCATTATGGTTAGGGCTAGTTTTAGGCTTAGGTTTAGGGTGAGATCTAGTGTTAGGATTAGGTTTAGGGATAGGGTGATGTGTAGATCTAGGGTTAGTGTTAAGTTCAGAATCAGGGTTAGTATTAGGTCTAGGGTTAGGGTTAGGACTCAAATTAGGGCTAGGGTAAGTGCTAGCTGTAGGGTTAGTGTTTGGTTGAGGTTAAGGGTTAGGGTCAGTGCTATGGCTCAGTTTTTTCTTGAGGGCTAGGGCTAGGGTTAGGGCTACTTTTCAAATTAGTATTAGGGTTAGAGCTAGTGTTAGGATGTGGTTTAGGCTTAGGGTTAAGGTTAGATTTAGAGTTAGGGTTAGATCTAGGTTTAGGGCTACAGCGAAGGTTAGGGCTAGGGTTAGGACTAGGGTTTGAGTTATCATAAGGGATAGGGTTAGAACTAGGACTAGGGCTCGGGTGAGAGTTAGAGTTAGTCTTAGTGTTAGGGTTAGAATTAGGGCTTAATTAGGGCTAGGATTAGAGATAGGATTAGGATTAAGGCTGAGCCTAGGTTTATGGCTAGGTTTATGATTGTGGTTATGATTAGATATGATGTTATAGCTAGCTTTAGAAGTAGGGTGAGGGTTAACATTAAGGTTAGGTCTATTGTTAGGGTTAGGTTTAGGATTAAGGCTAAGATTAGGACTAGGTTTAGGGCTAGAGTTTCTTTTAGGTTTAGGGCTTCATTAGGGCTAGGGCTAATGTCAGGTCTAGGGTTATGGTTAGAGATAGTTATAGAGTTACGATTATTAGGCTTAGGATTAGGTTTATGAATATGGATAGGTGTAGGGTTCAGGTTAGGTTTAGGGTAATATATAGGTTAGGGTTAGGAATAGGTTTAGGGTTATCCTAGGGTTAGCATTAGGGTTAAGATTAGGATTAGGGTAATGGAAAAGGTTACAGCTGGGGTTAGGGCTAGGTTTATGGTTAGGATTTAGGCTAGGGTTAGGGTCGGGTTTTGAGTTATGGCAAGGGTTAAGGTTAGGGTTAGGTTTATGGTAATTGTTAGGGCTAAAATTAGGGTTATGGTTAGGGTTAAAGGTAGTGTTAGGGCTCTGATTTGGGATAGGTTTTGGGTTAGGTTAGGGATATATTTAGGGGTACAGCTAATGTAAGAAGTAGGGTTATGATTAGAATTAGTTTTAGGGTTAGGGCTAGGTCTAGGGTTAGGTTTAGGTTTAGGTTTTGAGTGATGTTTAGAGCTAGGGTTAGTGTTAGTGTCAGAGTCAGGGTCAGGATTTGTTTTAGGGTTAGGGATAGGACTCAAATTAGAGCTAGGTTTAGGGGTAGGTGTAGGCTTATGGTTTGGTTTATATTAAATGTTAGGGTTAGGACTATGGTTTGGTAGTTTTGTAGGGATAGGGCTAGGTTAGGACTAGTTTTAGGATTAGCATTAGTATGACGGCTTGTGTTAGCGAGAGGTTTAGCTTAGGGTTATGGTTATATTTATTTATTTATTTATTTATTTTTAATTTTTTATTGTTGGTTGTTCAAAACATTACATAGTTCTTGATATATCATATTTCACACTTTGATTCAAGTGGGTTATTAGCTCCCATTTTTACCCCATATACAGATTGCAGAATCACATCAGTTACACATCCATTGATTTACATATTGCCATACTAGTGTCTGTTGTGTTCTGCTGCCTTTCCTATCCTCTACTATTC
>NW_026006098.1:148319-254229 GCF_001458135.2 Marmota marmota marmota | reverse complement strand
GCCTACCTTGCAGGCGCGGGGGGGGTGGCGGCTCTACCCTTCCGCAGGCCACTGGGCCTGTTCTGTCTGTCAGTTGCAGGTCTGGCCTGTTCTGTTGGTGGTCACAGTTCTGCCTACCTTGCAGGCGCAGGGGGGGGGCTCTGCCTCTCAGCAGGCCGCTGGTCCTGTTCTGCCGGTGGGTCGCAGGCCCGCCTACCTTGCAGGAGTGGTTGGCAGCTCTGCCCCTCCGTGGGCCTCTGGGCCTTTTCTGTCGGTGGTCACAGTTCCACCTACCTGGCAGGCGCGGGGGGTGGGGGCGGCTCTGCCTCTCAGCAGGCCGCTGCTCCTGTTCTGCTGGTGGGTCGCCGGGTTATGGTTATATTTAGAGTTAGGATTAGATATAGGATTAGGGCTAGAGCTAGGGTTAGGGCTAATGTAAAGAGGCAAGTAATAGGAATATGGTAAGTGATAGGGTTAGCACTAGAAATACATCTAAGGCAAGAGTTAGACTTAGGGCTAGGGTTAGGTTAGGTTTAGGGCTAAATTAAGGCTAGGATTAGGTCTAGTGTTTGTATTAGGGTTAGGCCTAGTTTTAGGCTTAGGTTTAGGTTTGGGGATAGGGTTAGGTTTAGGGGAATGGATGGGGTTAGAGCTAGTTTTAGGGATAGGTCAAAGGTTAGAATTTTGGTTAGGGCTAGGGTTATGGTTTGGTTTAGTAATAAGGCTAGTTTTAGATCTAGGATGAGGGCTAGGGTTTGGTTTAGGGTTATGGCAAGAATTAGGGCTAGGGCTAGTGTCAGGTCTATGCTTACATTAGGGATAGATTGAGGGTTACATTTATGGCTAGGTCTAGTGTAAGGATTAGGTTTAGGGTAAGGGTCAGGTTTAGAGCTAGGGGTATTATAAGGGTTAGAAATAGGTTTCAGGTTTGGTTTAGTTTAGGGTTTAGGTTTAGAGCTTGAATTAGGATTAGGTTTTGGTTAGGATAATGTTGGTTTAGGTTTAGGGTTCATGTTAGGTGTAGGGTAATTGATATGGTTAGAGATAGCAAAAGGGTTAGGGTTAGGCCTAGAGTTAGCCTTAGGGTTACGGTTGTGCTTAGGATAATGGATAGGGTTAGGGCTAGGGGTATGGTTAGTATTAGGGCTAGAGTTAGGGTTAGGCCTAGGATTAGGGTTAGATTTATGTTTAGTGTATGGTTTAGAGTTTGAGCTAGGTTTAGCACTAGCACAAGGTTTAGGGTTAGGGTTAGGTCTAGGTTATAGTTATGGTTAGGGTTAAGGTTAGTGTTAAGTTTAGGGCTAGGCTTATCATTATGTTTAGGGTATTGGATAGGGTTTGATGTCATGTTAGGGTTAGGGTTAGGGTTAGGTTTCGGCTTAAGGTTAGGGTTAGGGATAGGTTTAGGTTTAGGTTTAGGGTAATGGTTAGGGTTTGAGCAAGGGTTAGCTCTATGACAAGGGTTAGGTTTATGGTTATGTCTAGGGTTATGGTTAGGGTAGATTTAGGGTAAGGGCTAGAGTTATCATCAGGGTTAGAGTTAGGGTTAGGGTAATGGGTAGTGTTAGAGCTAGGGTTAGGGCTATGGTTATCATAAGGATAGGGTTAGAGTTAGGGTAATATGTAGGCTTAGAACCAGGGTTAAGAATAGGGTTAAGGTTAGGATTAGGGCCAGGTTTAAGGTTAGGTTTAGGTTTAGGCCATGGGTTGGTTTTAGGGTTAGGTTAAGATCAAGGGTTAGGGATTGAGCTAGTGTATGGACTAGGATGAAGATTAGGGTTAGAGTCAATGTAAGGATTAGGGCTAGGTTTAGCATTAGGGTTAGGGTAATGGATAAAGTTACAGGTAGGTTTTGGCCTATGGTGATGGCTAGTTTCAGGGTTAGTGATATGGCTAGGTCTAATGTTAGGGTTTTGTTTTTTGTTAGGATAAGGTTTAGAGCTAGGGTTTTTGTTAGGGTAAGGGTCAGTGTTCGGGTTAGGGTTAGGTTTATTGTTAGGGCCAAATTAGGACTACAGTTTGGTCTAGGGGTAGGGTTAGTGTTTGGATTCGATTAAGGGTTATTTTTAGGGCTAGGGCTAAGTTTTTGTTTAGAGCTAGGCCTAGAGTTATCACTAGATGAAAGATTGAGTGTAGGTCTAGGTCTAGTGTTAGGGTTAGGTTTAGGTATAGGGTAACAGGTAGTGTCAATGTTAAGGTTATCATTTAGGGTTAGGGTCAGGTTTAAACCCATGGTTAGTGTTAGGGTCAGAATAAGGGTCAGGTTAAGGGTTAGGGTTTGGGATAGTGATAGAGCTAGATTGAGGGTTAGGGTTAGGACTAATAATAGAGTTAAGTTTTGGGTTAGGCTAAGAATTAGGTTTAGGACTAGGGTAGCTTGAGGGTTAGAGTTTGGCTTAGTGTAAGGGATAGGGTTAGAGGTAGTGTTAGGGCTAGGATTAGGGTTAGGGTTAGGTCTAGGGTTAGGGCTATGTTTAGGATTAGGTTTAAGGTTAGGTTTAGGGGAAGGGATGGGTTTATAGCTAGGTTTAGGGCTAGGGTGATGAGTAGAATTAGGTTTAGGTCTAGGGTTAGGTTTGTGTTAGGATTAAGGCTAGATTTGGTGTTATGATGAGGGCTAGGGTTTGTGTTAGGGTTAGGGTAAGTTTTAGGGATAGGGATAATGTCAGGTTTAGTGTTACAGCTAGGGGTAGTTATAGGGTTACGTTCATGGCTAGGTCTAATATTAGGTTTAGGGTAAGGGCCAGGTTAAGAGTAAGGTGTATTTTTAGGGTCAAGGTCAGGTTTCAGGTTTGTGTTAGTTTAATTATTAGGGTTACGGCTCAAATTAGTGTTAGGGTTAGAATTAGGGTTAGGTTTATGGATAGGTTTAGGTTTAGGATTCAGGTTAAGATTAGGGTAATTTGTAGGGTTAGGGTTAGTGATAGGGTTAGGGTTAGGCCTAGGGTTAGCATTTGGGTTAGGGTTATTTTTAGGGTAATAAATAGCATTAGAGCTAGGGTTAGGCCTAGGGTTTTGGATAGGATTAGGTCTAGAGTTAGGGTTAGGGAGAGGCTAGGGCTAGGGTTATGGTTTGGGTTAGGTTTAGGGTAGAGGTTAGGTTTTGAGCTAGAGTTAGTGCTAGGATGAGGGTTAGGTTTAGTATTATGTCTAGGGTTAGATTTATGGTTAAGCCTAGGGTTAGTGTTAGGGTAGGGCTAAGGTTATCTTTAGAGTTAGGTTAATGGATAAGGTTAGATGTCGGGCTAGGGTTAGGTGTAGTTTTAGGTTTAGGATTAGTGTTAGGGTTAGGGCTAAGATTATCATTAGAGTTAGGGTAATGTATAGGGTTAGATGTCAGGTTAGGTTTGGGGTAGTTTTAGGTTTAGGGTTAGTGTTAGGGTTTGGGAAGGGTTAGTGTTAGAGTAAGGGTTAGGGTTTTATCTAGGATTAAGGCTAGGAGGAGGGTTAGGTTTAGGGTTAGGTCTAGGATAAGGATTACAATTAGGATTACAGCTAAGGTTATCATTAGGGTTAAGTTTTGGTTTAGGATAATGGATAATTTTAGAGATAGTATTAGGGCTAGTGTTAACATTAGGATTAGAGCTAGGATTAGGATTAGGCTTAGGGATAGGGCTAGAGTTATGTTTAGGTTTTGGTTTTGGGTTTTATCTAGGGTTAGGTCTAAGGCAAGGGTTTGGGTTAGCATGAGGGTTAGGCTTAGGGTAAGGGATAAGGCTAGGTTAGGGTTAGGGTTATGCTTTGGGCTATATTTAGGCCTAGGATTAGGGCTAGGTTTTGTGTTAGGTTTACAGTTAGTTTTAGTGCTATGGTAATGTAAGGGTTATGTTTGCATTTATGGCTAGGTCTAGTGTTTGGTTTAGGGTTTGGTTAGGGTCAGTTTTATAGCTAGGGTTAGTGTTAGTGTCAGGGTCTGTGTTTGAATTAGGGTTAGGGTTAGGGCTAGAGCCATAATTAGGATTGATTAGGTCTAGAGGTAAGGTTAGTGTTTGGCTTAGGTTAAGGGTTTTCATTAGAGCTAGGGCTAGGTTTTTGTTTAGGTCTTGGTTAAAAATATGGCTAGATTTAAAATTAGGTGTAATCTAGGGCTAATGTTATGGTTAGGTTTAGATATAGGGTTATGGGTAGGGCTAGTGTTAGTGTTTGGTTTAGGTTCAGGGTCAGAATAAGGGTCAGGATTAGGATTATGATTTGGGTTATGGTTATAACAAGAATGAGGGCTAGGGTTAGGACAAGTAATAGGGTTAGGATTTGGGTTAGACTAAGAATGAGTTTTAGGACTAGGGTCAACATTAGGGTTGGGGTTTGGCTAGGGTAAAGGATAAGGTTAGAGCTAGGGTTAGAGCTAGGCTTTGGGTTAGGGTTAGGGCTAGTGTTAGGGTTAGGGTGAAAGCTAGGGTTAGGTATCAGATTTGGCTAGGTTTTGGTTAGCATTAGGTTTAATGTTATGGCTAGTGTATGATCTAGCGTTATGATTTGAACCAGTTTTAGAATTAGGGTTAGGACTAGGTCTAGTGTTAGGGTAAGGTTTAGGTTTAGGGTGATGTTTAGAGGTAGGGTTAGTGTTAATGTCAAAGACAGGTTCAGGGGTAGTTTTAGGGTTAAGATTAGGACTCAAATTAGGGCTAGGCTTAGGGCTAGAGGTAAGGTTAGTGTTTGGATTAGGTAAAACTTTAGGGTTAGTCTTATGGCTCAGTTTTGTTTTAGGGTTAAGCCTATGGTTAGGACTTATTTTAAGATTAGCGTTAAGGTTAGGGCTAGTGTTAGGGTTAGGTTTAGGTGTAGAATTAAGGTTAGATTTAGAGTTAGGCTTAGATCTAGGGTTAGGGCAAGGTGTAAGGTTAGGGCTAGTGTTATTCTAGACTATGGCTAGGAATAAGTTTACAGTAAGTGATAGGGTTAGAATTAGGTCTAGGGCTAGGGCAGAGTAGTCTTAAAGCTAGGGTTAGGGTTAGGTTTAGAATTAGGTCTAGGGTTAGTGTTAGGGTTAGTACTAGGGTTAAGGTTAGTGATAGGGTGTTAGGGTTAGGATTTGGGATAGGTTTAGGGTAAGCAATGGGGTTATAATTAGGTTTAGGGCTAGGGAAAGGGTTAGAATTAGGGTTAGGGTTATGATTAAGGATTGGTTTGGGGCTAGGATGAGAGCTAGTGTTCATGTTAGGGTTAGGGCTAGGATTAGGGCTAGGGCTAATGTTAGGTCTAGGGTTACAGTTAGGGATGTTTCGGGTTATGTTAATGGTTAGGTCTAGTGTAAGGGTTAGATTTAGAGTAAGGGTCAAGTTTAGAGCTATGTGTATTATTAGGGTCAGTGTACGGATTTAGGTTTGGTTTAGGTTAAGGTTTAGGTTTAGGGCTCGAATTAGCATTGGTGTTAGAGTTAGGGTTAGGGTAATGAATAGGTTTAGGATTGGGTTTCAGTTTAGTTTTAGGGCAATGGATAGGTTTAGGGATTGTAATAGGGTTATGGTTAAGCCTAGGGTTAGCATTAGGGTTAGGATTTTGGTTAGGGTAATAGATAGATTTAGAGCTAGCGTTAGGGCTAGTGTTATGTTTAGGATTAGGGCTAGGGTTAGGGTAGTGGATAGAATTAGAGCTATGGTTAGGGCTAGGTTAAGGTTAGGATTAGGGCTGGTGTAAAGATAGGGTTTGGGATAGGGCTAGGGTCATGTTAAGGGTAAAGGTTAGGCTTTGAGCTAGGGTTAGGTCTAAAGCGAGTCTTTGGTTTAGGGTTAGGGATAGGATTAGGTTCAGGATTACACTTAGGACTATGTTCAGGCCTAGGATTAGGTCTAGGTTTTGTGTTAGTTTAGGCCTAGGGTTAGGGCAATGGGTTATGTAAGAGCTAGAATTATGATTAGGGCTAGTTTTAGGGTTAGGGTTATGGCTAGGTGTAGTGTTAGGATTAGGTTTTGCGTTAGGGTGAGCTTTGGAGCTAGGATTTTGTTAGGGTCAAGGCCAGTGTTCAGGTTAGAGTTAGTGTTGAAATTAGTGCCAGAATTAGGACTAGGGTTAGGTCTAGGGTTTGGGTTAGGTTAAGGGTTATTGATAGGGCTAGGGCTAGGTTGTTGTTCAAGTCTAGGGCTAGAAATATGGCTAGATTTAGGATTAGGTTTAAGTCTAGGGATCGTGTTAGGTTTAGATTTAAGTATAGGATTACCAGTAGGGCTAATGTTAGGGTTCAGTTTCGGGTTAAGGTCAAGTTTAGACCTACAGTTAGAGTTAGGGTTTGGGTTAGGTTAAGGTTTAGGGTTAGGGCTCGAATTAGCTTTAGGGTTAGGGTGAGGGTAATGATAGGTTTAGGTTTAGGGTTCAGATTAGGTTTAGGTTAATGAAATAAGTTAGGGTTAGGGATAAGTTTAGGGTTATGCCTAGGGTTACCATTAGAGTTATGGTTATGTTTAGGGTAATGGATAAGGTTAGAGCTAGTGATAGGGCTAGGGTTATGGTTAGAATTCTGGATAGTGTTAGGGTAAGGTTTAGGGCTGGGTTAGGGTTAGGTTTAGTGTTAGGGTTAAAGCTAGGTTTAAGGCTCAGATTAGGGCTTGGTTTGGGGGTTGGTTAGGGTAGGGTTAGGGCTATGGCTAAAGTATGAACTAGTGTTACAATTAGTGCTAGTTTTAGGGTTAGGGTTAGGTCTAGGTCTAGTGTTATGGTTAGGTTTAGGGTTAGGGTGATGTTTAGAGCAAGGATTATTGTTAGGGTTAGTGTCAGAGTCAGGGTTATTTTTCGGGTTAGGGTTAAAACTCGAATTAGGGCTAATGTTAGTATTAGGTGTACGGTTTGGGTTTTGTTTAGGTCAAGGGTTAGGGATATAGACTGGTTTTCTATTAGGCCTAGGGCTACAGTTATGGCTAGATTATGGATTAGCATCAGGGTTCGGGCTAGTATTAGGTTGAGGTTTAGGCTTAGAATTAGTGTTAGATTTAGAGTTAAGCTTAGATCTAGGGTTAGGGCAAGGGTTAGGGTTATGGTAACGAATATGATTAGAACTAGGAATACGGCTAGGGTGAGAATTAGTGTTAATCTTAGTAGTAGTCTTAGGGTTAGTGTTACGGTTAAATTAGGGCTAGGATTAGGGATAGGGTTAGGGCTGAATTAGGGCTAGGATTAGAGCTAGAGTTAGGGTTAGGTTTAGGGCTAAATTAGGGCTAGGATTAGGGCTAGGGTTTGTGTTAGGGTTACGCCTAAATTAGGGCTAGTATTAAGGCTAGAGTTAGTGTTGGGGTTACAACAAGGGGTTGGGCTAGAGTTAGAGTTAGCACTGATATTAAGGTTATGTTTAGGGGAATGGGAGTGGTTATAGCTAGCTTTAGGGCTAGGGTGCGGGTTAGAATTAGGATTAGTCCTAGGGTTATGGTTCAGTTTAGGATTAAGGCTAGGTTTAGGGCTAGGTTAAGGGCTAGGGTTTCTGTTAGGGTTATGGCTAGGACCAGGTCTAGGGCTAAAATCAAGTCTAGGGTTAATAATAAGTATAGTTTTAGGGTTAGGTTATGGCTAGGTCTAGTGTAAGAGTTAGGTTTAGTTTAAAGGTCAGCTTTAGGGCTAGGGTTATTTTAGGGTCAGGGTCAGGGTCAGGGTTAGCATTTGGTTTAGCTAAATGTTTAGGGTTAGGGCTCGAATTAGCATTAGGGTTAGGTTTAGGGTTAGCATAATGGATAGGGTTTAGTTTAGGTTTCAGTTAAAGTTTAGGGTAATGGATAGGTTAGGTTTAGAAATCAGATTAGGGTTAGTATTAGGGTTAGGGTTATGTTTAGGGTAATGGATAGGTTTAGAGCTAGGGTTAGGGCTAGGTTATGGTTTGCATTAACTCTAGAATTAGGGCTAGGTTTAGGGATAGGGCTGGTGTGTGATTTAGGGTACGTTTTAGAGTTAGGGTAAGTGCTACATTTAGGGCTAGGGTTATGGTTAGGTTAAGGTAAGGGTTAGTGTTTGAGCTAGGGTTAGGGCTAGGATGAGGGTTAGGTTTAAGTTTAGGTCTAGGTTTACATTTATGGTTAGAGTTAGTTTTAGTGTTAGGAATAGAGTTTTAATTAGGGTTAGGATAATATCTATGGTTAGAGCTAAAGTTCAGGCAAGATTTAACATTAGGATTAGGGTTAGGGTTAGGGTTAGGGTTTAGGATAGAGCTAGGGTTATGTTTAGTGTAAAGGTGAGGCTTTGAGCTAGGGTTAGATCTAAGGTGAGACTTAGGTTAGGGCTAGGTTTAGGGCTAGGGTTAGGCTGAGCATTATGCTTAGAGCTAAGTTTAGGCCTAGTATTAGGGCTAGGATTTTTGTTAGGTTTAGGACAATGCATAATGTAAGAACTAGGGTTATGTTTAGGGCTGGTTTTAGGGTTAGGATTATGGCTAGGTCTAGTGTTAGGTCTAGATTTTTGGTTAGTGTCAGGTTTAAAGCTAGTTTAAGTGTTAGAATCAGGGTCAGTTTTGGGGATAGTGTTAGGGTTAAGTTTAGAGCCAGAATTAGGACTAGGTTTAGGTCTAGAGGTAGGGTAAGTGTTCGGTTTAGGTTAAGGGTTAATGTTAGGGCTAGTGCTAGGTTTTTGTTAGGTCTAGGGCTAGAGTTATAGCTATATTTAAGATTAGCTTTGGGTCTAGGTCTAGTGTTAGGCTTAGGTATATGTATAGGTATAGTGTTACCAGTAGTGCTAGTGTTAGGATTTGGTTTAGTGTTAGGGTCAGGTTTAGACCTGGGTTACTGTTAGTGTCAGATAAGTGTCAGGGTTAGGTTTAGAGGTAGAATGAGGGCTAGGGTTAAGACTAGTAATATGGTTAGAGTTTAAGTTAAGCTAAGGATTAGGATTAGAACTAGGGTTAGCATTTGGATTAGGGTTTGGCTTAGTGTAAGGAATAGGGTTAGAGTTAGGCTTAGGGCTAGTGTTAGGGTTTGGCTTAGGGCTAGTATTAGGGTTAAACCTAGGGTTAGGGCTCAGATTAGGGATAGAATTTGTGTTAGGGTTAGGGCTATGGTTAGGACAATGACTAATGTACGAACTAGGGTTATGATTAAGGATAGTTTTAGGGTTAGGTTAAGGATAGATATAGTGTTAGTTTTAATTTAAGGTTATGGTGATTTTTAGAGCTAGAATTAGTGTTATGGTCATTGTCAGGGTCAGGGTTAGTTTTAGAGTTAGTTTTACGGCCAGTTGTAGGGTTAGGGTTTGATTTAGGTTAAGGTTTAGGATTAGGGCTATGGCTTGGTTTTTGTTTATGGCTAGGGCTAGGGATAGGGCAAGTTTTAGGATTAGCATTATGGTTAGGGGTAGTGTTAGGGTTTGGTTTAGGCTTATTGTTACAGTTAAATTTAGATTTAGGTTTAGATTTAGACTTAGGCTTAGATCTAGGATTAGGATTAAGGCTAAGGATAGAACTAGGGCTAGGGCTAGGGCAAGAGTTAGAGTTAGTCTTATGGCTAGGTTTAGGGTTAGGATAGGATTAAATAAAGGCTGGTATCAGCACTAGGCTTTGGGTTAGGCCTAGGTTTAGGGCGAGGGTTAGGGTTAGTTTCTGTGTTAGGGTTAGGGCTAGCGTTAGGGCAATGGCTAATGTAAGAACTAGGGTTATCATTAGGGTTAGCTCTAGTGTTAGGGTATGGGTTAGGTTTAGTGTTAGGGTTAGGTTTAAGGTTAGGGTGATTTTTATAGCCAGCGTTCATGTTAGGATAGGATTCAGGGTCAGGCGTAGTTTTAGGGTTAGACTTAGGACTCGACTTAGGGCTAGGGTTACTGTTAGGGTTCAGTTTAGGGTTAAGGCGTGTTTAGAGCTAGGGTGAGTGTTAGGATAATAGTCAGGGTCAGGGTTGATTTTAAGGTTAGGGTTAGGACTCGAATTAGGGCTAGGGTTAGGTCTAGTTGTAGTGTTATGGTTTGGATTAAGTTAAGGTTAGGGTTAGGACTAATACTCGGTTTTGTTTTAGTCCTAGGGTTAGAGTTTGGGCTAATGTTAGTGTGGCTTAGGCTTAGTGTAAGGGTTAAATTTGGAATTAGGGTTAGATCTAGTTTTAGGGCTAGAACTAAGGATAGGGCAAGGATTATGGCTAGGTTTATGGTTATGCTAAGGGATAGGGTTAAAACTAGGGATAGGGATAGGGCTAGGATGACAGTTAGTCTTAGGGCTAGGGTTAGGATTAGAGATAGGACTCAATTAGGGCTAGGATTAGGGCTAGGTTTAGTGTTTAGTTTAAGCCTAGGGTTAGGGTTAGGGTTAGGGTTTAGAATTACAGTTTAGAGTTAGGGCAAAGTTTGGGGTAAGGGATAGCTTTATAGCTAGGTTTATAAGTAGGGTGATGGTTATAATTAGGATTAGGGCTATGGTTAGGTTTAGGGTTATGATTAAAGCTAGGTTTAGGGCTAGGATGAAGGCTGGGGTTCTTTTTTAGGGTTAGGGCTAGGATTAGTGCTAGAGCTAAGTTCAGGTCCAGAATTGTGGTTAAAGATAGTTTTAGGGTTAGGATTATGGGTACATCTAGTGTAAGGGTTAGGTTTAGGGTTGTGTCAGGTTTAGAGCTAGGGATATTATTAGGGTCAAGTTCAGGGTTAGGGTTTCATATAGGTTAAGTTTTAAAGTTAGGGCTCGAATTAGCATTAGGGTTAGGGCTAGGGTTATGTTAATGGATAGAGTTAGAAATCAGTTTAGGGCTAGGGTCATGGTTAAGATTAGGGCTAGGTTTTGGGTTAAGTTAGTGCTAGGGTTAGGGTTATGGATAATGTAAGTACTAGGGTTATGATTAAAACTAATTTTAGTGTTTTAGGGCTAGGTTTAGTGTTAGGTTTAGGTTTAGGGTTAGGTTGATATTTAAACCTTGGGTTAGTGTTATGGTCAGAGTAGGGGTCAGGGTTAGTTTTAGGGTTTGGCTTAAAACTCGAATTAGGGCTGGGGTTAGGGCTAGGTGTAGGGTTAGGGCTTGGTTTATGTTAAGGGTTAGGGTTAGAGCTTTGTCTCAGTTTAGTTTAGGGCTAGGGTTAGGGTTAGGGCAATTTTTAGGATTAGTGTTAGGGTTAGGGCTAGTCTTAGAATTAGGCTTAGGCTTCGATTTAGGGTTAAATTTAGAGTTAGGTTTTTATCTAAGGTTAGTCCTAGGGCTAAGGATAGGGCAAGGGTTAGGACTAGGATTTGGGATAGGGTTAGTTTTATGGGAAGGGAGAAGATTAGAATGAGTGATAGGGCCAGTGTGAGAGTTACAGTTATTCTTAGGGCTAGAGTTAGGGTTAGGGTTAGGGATAGGGCTACATTTCGGCTAGGGTTAGAGCTAATTTTAGAATTAGCATCAGGCTTAGGCATCAAGTTAGGGTTAGATTTAAAGTTATTTTCGATCTATTGTTAAAGATAAGGCTAAGGATAGGGCAATTGTGACAACAAGGGTTAGGGTTAGAGTTAGGGTTATGTTTAGGGTAAGGGATGTGGTTTTGGCTAGGTTTAGGGCTAGGGCAATGGTTAGTATTAGAGTTAGGGGTAGAGTTACAGTTAGGGTTATGATTAAGGCTAGGTTTATGGCTAGGATGAGGTTTAGGGTTTGTGTTAGGGTTAGGGATAGTATTAGGGCTAGAGCTAATGTCAGGTCTAGTGTTATATTTAGGGCTAGATTTAGTGTTGGGTTTATGGCTTGGTCCAGTGTAAGGATTAGGTTTAGGGTAAGATTCAGGTTTATATCTAGGGTTATTTTTTAGAGTTAGGGTCAGGATTAGGGTTTGGGTTAGGTTAGGGTTTAGGTTTAGGGTAATGACAGGGTTAGTTTTAGGGTTTAGGATTGGTTTAGATAATGGATAGGGTTAGGGTTAGGCCTCGGGTTAGCTTAAAGTTAGGGTTATTGTTAGGGTAATGGATAGGTTTAGACCTAAGTTTAGGGCTAGGGTTTTGTACAGGATTAGGGCTAGTTTCAGGTTAGGGTTAGGTTTAAATTTAGGGTTAAAGCTAGGTTTAGGACTCAGATGAAGGCTATGTTTTGGGTTAGGTTAGGGCTAGCATTAAGGCTACGGCTAATGTATGAAGTAGGGTTATGATTAGCACTAGTTATAGGTTTAGGGTTAGGGCTAGGTATAGTGTTAGGTTGAGGTTTATGGTGAAGAAGATGTTTAGAGCCAGGGTTATTGTTAGGGTCAGAGTCAGGGTCAGGATTAGTTTTTGGGTTAGGGTTACCACTAGAATTAGGGATATGGTTAGGGCTAGGTGTAGGGTTAGAGTTTGGTTTAGGTTAAGGGTTAGGGTTATGGCTATGACTCAGTTTTGTTTTAGGACTAGAGTTAGAGTTAGAGCTAGTTGTAAGATTAGCATTAGCAATAGGGCTAGTGTTAGGTTTGGGTTTAGGCTTAGGGTTCGGGTTAGATTTAGAGTTAGAGTTAGATCTACGCTTATGGACAGGGCTATGAATAGGGCCAGGGTTACACCAAGGGTTAGGGCTAGGATTAGGTTTCTACTAAGGGATAGAGTTAGAACTAGGGTTAGGGTTAGAGTGAGAGTTAGAGTTTGTCTTTGGCTAGAGTTAGGGTTAGGGTTAGGGATAGGGCTAAATTAGGGCTAAGATTAGGGCTAGGGTTAGTGTTAGGGTTAGGCCTAGGTTTTAGTTAGGGATAATATTAAGGCTATGTTCATGGCTAGATAAGGGCTAGGGTTCGTGTTAGGGTTAGGGCTAGGATTAAGGCTAGGGTTAATATCAGGTCTAGAGTTAAGGTTAGGAATAGATTTAGGGTTAGAGTTAGTCTTAGGGCTAAGGTTAGGATAGGGTTAGAGATAGAGCCAAATTGGGGCTAGAGTTAGGACTAGGTTTTGTGTTTAAGCCTAGGGTTAGGGTTAGGGTTAGGTTTAAATTTAGGGTAAGGGATGACGTTATAGCTAGACATTATAGGTCAGTTAGGGTAAGAGGTTTAAATTTAGGGTAAGGGATAACATTATAGCTAGATGTTATAAGTCTAGTGTAAGGGTTAGTTAGGGTAAGAGGTTTAAATTTAGGGTAAGGGATGACGTTATAGCTAGACATTATAGGTCTAGTGTAAGGGTTAGTTAGGGTAAGAGTCAGGTTTATACCAAAGGAATTATTAGGGTCACAGTCAGTGTTAAGGTTTGGTTTAGGTTTGAGGTTAGGTTAGGGCTCGAATTAGCATTAGGGTCATGTTTAGTATAAAGATTGGTTTAGGTTTAGGGTTCAGGGTAGCTTTAGGGTAATTGATAGGTTTGGGGAAAGCAATAGGGTTAGGGTTAAGCCTAGGATTAGCATTATGGTAAGGTTATGTTTAGAGTAATGGATACAGTTAGAGTTAAGGTTAGGGCTAGGGTTATGTTTAGGATTAGGTCTTGTGTTAGGGTTAAGGTGAGTGTTAGAACTAGGATTAGGTTTAGGGTTATGTTTAGTGTAAGGGTTAGGTTCTGAGGTATGATTATGGCTAGGCTGAGAGGTTCAGAATTAGATCTAGGGATAGTATTATGGTAAATTGTGGGTTAGGGTTGGGGTTAGGGTTAGACCCACGTTTAGTGTTAGGGTCAGAATAAGGGTCAGGTATAGGGTTAGGGTTTGGGATAGTGTTAGAGCTAAAATGAAGGCTAGGGTTAGGACTATGGGTTAGGGTTTTGGTTACTCTAAGGACTAGTGATAGGTCTAGGGTTACTCTTAGGTTTAGGGTTTTGCTTAGGGTAAGGGATTGATTTAGATCTAGGGTTAGGGCTATGGTGAGGGTTAGAGTTAGAGTTAAAGCTAGGTTTAGGGGCTCAGTTTAGGGCTATTTTTTGTGTTAGGTTTAGGGCTAGGATTAGGGCAACGGCTAATGTAAGAACTAGGGTTACCATTAGGGTTAGTTTTAGGGTTAGGGTTAGGGGTAGTTCGAGTGCTAGGGTTAGGTTTAAGGTTAGGGTGATATTTATAGCTACAGTTCATGTTAGGATAGGTGTCAGTGTCAGGGTTAGTTTTAGGGTTAGCATTAAGACTCAAATTAGGGCTATTTTAAATTAGTGTTTGGTTTGAGTTTAGGGCAGTGTTTAGAACTAGGGTGAGTGTTAGGATATGAGTTAGGGTCAGGATTAGTTTTAAGGTGAGGCTTAGGACTCGAATTAGGGCTAGGTTTAGGTCTAGGTGTAGTGTTAGTGTTTGGTTTAACTTAAGGTTTAGGGTTAGGGCTATTGTTCGGTTTTGGTTTACTGCTAGGATTAGGGTTAGGGCTAGTTTTATGATTATCATTAGGGTTAGGGCTAGTGTTAGTGTTATGCTTAGGCTTAGGTTTAAGGTTAGATTTAGAGTTAGGGTTAGGGCTGGGACTAACTTTAGGACCAGTGTTAGGGCTAGTGTTAGGTTTACAGTAGTGGATAGGGATAGAACTAGGGCTAGGGCTAGGGCTAGGGCAAGAGTTAGAGTTAGTCTTAGGGCTAGGGTTAGGATAGGGTTAGAGATGGAGCTAAATTAGGGCTAGGGTTAGGGCTAGATTTTGTGTTTAATCCTAGGGTTAGGGTTAGGGTTAGGTTTAAATTTAGGGTAAGGGATGACATTATAGCTAGATGTAGAGGTAGGGTGAGAGTTAGAATTAGGGTTAGGTGTAGGGCTAGAGTTAGGGTTATGATTAAGGCTAGGTTTAGGGCAAGGATGAGGGCTAGGTGTGTTTTTAGGGTTAGGGCTAGTATTAGGGCTAGGGGTAATTTCAGGTCCAGAATTATGGTTAAAGATAGTTTTAGGGTTAGGTTTATGGCTACATCTAGGCTAAGGTTTAGGTGTTGGGTTATGGTCAAGTTTAGAGCCAGGGGTATTATTAGGGTCAAGGTCTGGGTTAGGGTTTGGTATAGGTTAAGGTTTCACGTTTGGGCTTAAATTAGTTTTAGGATTAGGGTTAGGCTAGTGATAGGGTTAGGTTTAAGATTCATGTTAGGTTTAGGGTAATGAAATGGTTGGGATTCAGGATAGGGTTAGGTTTATGTCTAGGGTTATCATTATGGTTAGGTTTATGGTTATGGTAATGGATAGAGTTAGAGAGCAGTTTAAGGCTAGAGTTATGGTTACAATGAGGGCTAGTGTTAGGGTTAGCTTAGGTTTAAAGCTAGGGTCAGGACTCAGATAAGGGCTAGGATTTGAGTTATGTTAGGGCTAGGGTTAGGGTTACAGCTAATGCAAGTACTAGGTTTACAGTTAGGGATAGTTTTAGGGTTTTAGTGCTAGGTTTACTGTTAGGGTTTGGTTTAGTGTTAGAGAAATGTGAAGAGCTAGAAGTGTTAGCATCAGTGTCAGGTTCAGTGTTAGTTTTAGGGTTCGGCTTCCAACTCAAATTAGGGCTAGTGTTAGGTCTAGGTGTAAGGTTAAGGTTTGGTTTAGGTTAATGGTTAGGGTTAGGGTTATGGCTTGGTTTTGTTTTAGGGATAGGGCTAGCATTAGGGCTCATTTTAGGATTAGTGTTATGGTTTGGGCTAGTGTTAGGGCTAGGCTTAGGCTTCGGGTTAGGGCTAGATTTAGAGTTATATTTTGCCTTAGGTTAGTGTTAGGAATAAGGATAGGGAGAGAGTTAGCATTAGGGTTAGGGTTACGGTAAGGGATATGGTTAGAATGAGTCATAGGGCTAGTGTGAGAGTTAGAGTTAGTCTTAGGGCTAGGGTTAAGATTAGATTTAGGGATAGGGCTAAATTACGGCTAGGGTTATGTTAGGGCTAGGGTTACGTCTAGTTTTAGGATTAGGCTTAGGCATCAAGTTAGGGTTAGATTTAGAATTAGGTTTCGATCTAAGATTAGTTCTAGGGCTAAGGATAAGGCAAGGGTTACCACTAGGATTAGGGTTAGAGTTAGGGTTTGGTTTAGGTTAAGGGATGTGTTTATAGCTAGGTTTAGGGCAAGGGCGAGGGTTAGTATTGGGATTAGAACTAGGGTTAGGGTTAGGGTTATGATTAAGGCTATGTTTAGGGCTATAATGACGACTAGGATTTGTTTTAGGGTTAGGGATAGTATTAGGGCTATGGCTAATATTAGGTCTAGGGTTACAGTTAGGGATAGATTTAGTGTTAAGTTTATGGCTTGGTCCATTGTAAGGGTTAGTTTTTTGGTTAGGGTCATGTTTAGATCTGGTGTGGAAACAGGGCCAGGACTAGGGTTTTGGTTAAGTTAGTGGTTAGGTGCAGGGCTTGAATTAGTGGTAGATTTAGGGTTAGGGTAATGACAGGGTTAGGTTTAGGGTTTAGGTTTGCTATAGTGTAATTTATGGGATTACAGATTACAGGCCCAGGGTTATCAGAAGGGTTATGATTATCGTTATGGTATTGGATAGGGTTAGCTCTAATGTTACTGCTAGGGTTATGTATAGGACTAGGGCTAGTGTTTGGGTTTCTGTTAAGTTTATATTTAGGGTGAAAGCTAGGTTTAGGACTTGGACTAAGGCAAGGTTTTGGGTTAGTTTAGGGCTAGGGTTAAGGTTACCACTAATGTATGAAGTAGGTTTATGATTACAGCTAGTTATAGGGTTAGAGTTAGGTCTAGGTCTAGTGTTAAGTTTAGGTTTTTGGTGATGATGATGTTTAGAGCCAGGGTTAGTGTTAGGGTCAGAGTCAGGTTCAGGGTTAGTTTTTGGGTTAGAATTAGACTATAATTAGGGATAGGGTTAGGGTTTGGTTAGGGTTAGGGTTTGGTTCAGGTTAAGGTTTTAAGGTTAGGGCTATGACTTGGTTTTGTTTTAGGGCTAGGGGTAGGGTTAGGGCTAGTTTTAAGATTAATCTTAGGGTTAGGTCTAGTGTAAGTGTGAGATTTAGGCTTAGGTTAAGGGTTAGGGATAGGAGTAGAGTTATGGCTAGAATTAGTTTTAGGATTAGGGTTAAATTTAGAGTTAGGTTTAGATCCAGGTGTTGAGATAGGGCTAAGTATAGGGCTAGGGTAGGGCTACATTTAGGGCTAGGTGTATGGTGATGGTAAGGGATAGGGTTAGAACTAGGTATAGAGCTAGTGTAAGAGTTAGAGTTAGTCTTAGTGCTAGGGTTAGGGTTAGGGATAGGGCTAAATTAGGGCTTGGATTAGGGCTAGGATTAGTGTTAGGGTTAGGCCTAGGGTTAGGGCTAGGGTTAGTGTTAGGTTTAGGGTTAGGGATAGGTTTAGGTTAATGGATAGAAATATAACTTGTTTTAGGACTAGGGTGAGAATTAGAGTTAAGGTTAGGGTTAATGTTAGGGTTAGGGTTATGATTAAGGCAAGGTTCATGGCTAGGATGTGGACTATGTTTTGTATTAAGGTTAGGGCTAGCATTAGAGCTAGAGCTAACGTCATATCTAGGGTATGGTTAGAGATAGTTTTAGGGTTAGGTTTATGGCTAGGTCTATTGTAAAGTTTAGGTTTCTTGTTAGGATCAGGTTTAGAGCTATGGGTATTATTAGAGACAGGGTCAAGGTTAGGGTTAGGGTAAGGTTAAAGTTTAGGTTTAGGACTCAAATTAGTCTTATGATTAGGGATTGGGTAATGACACAGTGAGGTTTAGGGTTCAGGTTAGGTGTAGGTTAATGGATAGGGTTAAGGCTAGTGCTAGGATTAGGGTTCCGCCTATGGTTAGCATAAGGATTATAGTTATCTTATGGTAATGAATAGGGTTATGGGTTAGGGTTATGGTTAGGATTAGGTCTAGGGTTAGTCTTAAGGTAATATCAGGTCTAGGGTTATTGTTAGGGTTAGCTTTAGGGTTAAAGCTAAGGTAGGGCTTGAATTAGGGCTAGGTTTTGCAATAGGTTAGGGCTATGTCTAATGTAAGAACTAGTGTAATGATTAAGACTAGTTTTCTGGTTAATGTTAGGGCTAGGTGTAGTTTTGGGGTTAGTTTTAAGGTTAGGGTTAAGTTTAGAGATAGGGTTAGTGTTAGTGTCAGGGACAGTGTTCAGGTAGTGTTATGGTTAGGGTTAAAGACAGAATTAGGTCTATGGTTAGATCTAGAGGTAGGGTTAGTTTTGATTAGGTTAAGGGTTATTGTTAAGGCTAGGTCTAGTTTGTCTTTAGGACTAAAACTATAGTTATGGCTAAATTTAGGATTAGGTATAGGTCTAGGGCTAGTGTTAGGGTTAGGTTTAGATATAAGGTTACCAGTAGAGATAGTGTTAGGGTACTCTTTAGGATTAGGTTTAGATTTAGACCTAATATTGGTGTTAGGGTCAGAATAATGGTCAGGGATAGGGTTAGGGTTTGGGTTATTGTTAGATCTAGAATGAAGGCTAGGGTTAGGACTAGTTATAGTGTTAGGTTTTGGTTAAGCTAAGGATTAGTGCTAAGGATATGGTTAGCATTAGGGTGAGGGTTTGGCTTAGGGTAAGGGATAAGGTTAGAGCTAGGATTAGGACTAGGGTTAGGGTTAGGTTTAGGGTTAAACTTGTGTTTGGGCTTGGATTACGGCTAGTTTTGTATTAGGGTTAGGGCTAGTGTTATGGTTATGGCTATTGTAAGAAATAGAGTTACTATTGGGGTTAGTTTTAGGGTTAAGTTTAGGGCTAGGTGTAGTGTTAAGGTTAGTTTTAAGGTTAGGGTGATGCTTAGAGCTAGGTTTAGTGTTTGAATATGAGTCAGGGTCATGGCTATATTTAGGGTTAGGGTTAGGTTTCAAATTAAGGCTAGGGTTAGGGCTAGTGTAGGGTTAGAGTTTGGTCTATGGTAAAGATTAGTGTTATGGGTATGGCTCAGTATTTTTTTAGGGCTAGAGATAGGGTTATAGCTAATTTTAGGAATAGCATAGGGTTAGAGCTAATTTCAGGGTTAGTCTGAGGCATCAGGTTAGGGTTAGTTTTAGAGATAGGTTTTGATCTAGAGTTAGTGCTAGGGCTTAGGATAGTGCAATGTTTGTAATTTGGGTTAGGACTTGGGTTAGGGTTATGGTAAGGGAGAGGGTTAGTAGCAGGGATAGGTCTTGTGTGAGAATTACAGTTAGTCTTAATTCTAGGGTTTTTTAGTGTTAGGAATAGGGTTATATTAGGGCTAGGATTAGGGCTAGGTTTAATGTTAGGTTTAGGGCTAGAGTTAGGGTTATGATTAGGTCTAGGGCTAGGGTTAGGGTTAGGGTAAGGGTTAGGGTTTAAGCTACAGTTAGGGCTAGGGGGGAGTTAGGTTTAGTGTTAGGTCTAGGTTAGGGTTATGCTTATAGTTAGGGTTAGGTTTGGGGTTAGGGCTAGGGTATTCATTAGGGTTAGGTTTAGTTTTAGAGTAATGTATTGGATTAGATGTAAGATTAGGTTTAGTGTTAAGTTTAGGTTATGTTTAAATTTAGGTTTAGGGATAGGTTTAGTTTTGATTCATGGTAAGGTTTAGGGTTAAATTTATGGCAAGGTTTAGGTTAAGGGTTAGGTCGAGGGTTAGTTTTATGATTAGGGTTAGGGATAGGGTTAGGTTTAGGGCTAGGGTTATTATTAGGGTTTGGGTTAGGGTTAGGGTAATGTAAGGGTTAGAGCTAGGGATGGTACTAGGTTTAATATTAGGATTAGGGCTAGGGTTAGGTTTATGTTTAGGAATAGAGCTACAGTTATGTTTAGGCTAAGGGTTAGTCTTTGAGCTAGGGTTATGTCTAAGGCGAGGATTAGGTTTAGGGCTACATTTAGGATTATGGTTTTGCTTAGGGTAGGTTTAGGCCTTGGATTAGGGCTAGGTTTTGCGTTAGGTTTAGGTCCAGGGTTAAGGCTATGTGTAATGTAAGATCTAGAGTTCTGATTAGAGCTAGTTTTAGGGTTAGGGTTATGGCTATATCTAGTGTTAGGTTTACGTTTTGGGTTAAGGTCAGGTTTAGAGCTAGGTTTAGTGTTAGTTTTAGGTTCAGTGTTCACATTGGAGTTAATTTTAGGGTGAAAGCTATAATTAGGACTAGGGTTACGTCTAGGGATAGGGTTAGTGTTTGCTTTAGGTTAAGATTATGTTAGGGCTATGGCTTAGGTTTTTTTTTAGGACTAGGTCTAGAGTTATGGTTATATTTAGGATTAGGCATAGGTCTAGGGCTTGTGTTAGGGTTAGGTTTATGTATAAGTTTACTGGTACAGCTAATTTTAGGGTTTGGTTTATGGTGAGGGTCAGATTTAGACTGAGGTTTTGTGTTAGGGTAAGGATTTGAGTTAGGGTTAGAGCTAGAATGAGGTCTAAGATCAGGACTAATAATAGGGTTAGGGTTTGGATTAGGCTCTAGATTAGGATTAGGACTAAGGTTAGCATTATGGATAGAATTGGCTTAGAGTAAGTAATAGAGTTAGAGCTAGGTTTAGGGCTAGGTTTAGGGCTAGGGTTATGGGTAGGGCTAGGATTAGGTTTATGTTTACATCTACAGTTAGGGCTCAGATTAGAGCTAGGTTTTCTGTTAGGTTTAGGGCTAGGTTCAGGGCTATGGCTAATATAAGAACTAAGGTTATGATTAGAGTTAGTATTTGGTCTAGATCTAGTATTAGCGCTATCTTTAGGATTAGTGTGAAATATAGAACTAAAGTTAGTGTTAGAATATTAGTCAGGGTCAGGGCTAATTTTAGGACAAGGACATGAATTAGTTCTAGAAGGTTATGGCTAGGTTTAGGGTTAGGGTTTGATTCAGATTAACATTTAGGGTTAGGACAATGGCTCAGTTTTCTTTAAGGGATAAGGCTAGGGTTACTGCTAGTTTTAGGATTAGTGATAGTGTTAGGTCTAGTGGTAGGTTGAGGATTAGGCTTAGGGTTAGGGTCAAAAGTAGATTTATGGTTTGATCTAGGGTAGGGTCTAGGGCTAGGGTTAGGGCTAAGTTTAGGGCTTGTGTTAGGTTTATTGTAATGGATAGGGTTAGAACTAGAAATAGGGCTAGGGGAAAAGTTAGCGTTAGTCTTAGGCCAAGGTTAGGGGTATATTAAGGGTTAGGGCTAAATTAGGGCTAGGATTAGTGCTAGGGTTAGTGTTAGGGTTACCCCTATGGTTAGAGCTAGAGTTAGGGTTAGGGTTAGGGTTATGGGTTAGTGTTAGGGTTAGGGTTCGTGATAGGGTTGGGGGATAGTATGGGGTTATACATAATTTCAGGTCTAGGGCAAGGGTCAAAATTAGAGACAGGGCTAGAATTAGGTTTTGGGTTAGGATTAAGGCTAGGTATAGGCCTAAGATGAGGACTAGAGTTTGTGTTATGGTTAGGGCTAGGATTAGGGCTGTGGCTAATGTCAGGTCTGGGTTCATGGTTATGGTTAGTTTTAGGGTTAGGTTATGGCTAGGTCTAGTGTAAGGGTTAGGTTTAGGTTAAGGGTCAGGTTTAAAGCTAGGTGTATTATTAGGGTCAGAGTTCGAGTAGGGTTTGGTTTACGTAAAGATTTATGGTTAAGGCTTGAATTAGCTTTAGGGATTGGGTTAGGGTTTGGGTTAGGATAATTGATAGGGTTAGATTTAGGGTTCATGTTAGGTTTAGAGTAATGAATAGGGTTAGTGTTAGCAATAGTGTTAGCATTAGGCCTAGGGTTAGCATTTGGGTTAGGCTTATCTTTAGGGTAATGGATAGGGTTAGAGCTAAGGTTAGGGCTAGGGATAAGGTTTGAATTAGAACTAGGGTTAGGTTTAGGCCTAGGGTTCATGTCAGGGTTAGGTTTGGGGTAAGTGTTAGTGTTTAAGCTAGGAGTCAGGCTAGCGTCAGGGTTAGGGTTAGAGTCAGGGCTAATATTAGGGTTAGGGTTAGGGTTAAGTTTAGATTAAGGTTAGAGTTTGAGCTAGAATTAGGGTTAGGGTGAGGGTTAGGGTTACAGTTAGGTCTAGGCTTATGGTTAGGGTTACAATAAGGACTGGGTTTAGGGCTAGGATAAGGGCTATGTTTTGTGTGAGGTTTATGGCTAGCATTAGGGCTATGGGTAATGTAAGAACTAGAGATATGGTTATGGCTAGTTTTAGGTTTAGGGTTATGGATAAGTCTAATTTTCTAGTTAGGGTTTGGTTTAGGGTAAGTTTTAGAACTAGGGTTTGTTTTAGGGTAAAGGTCATTGTTTGGGTTAGGGTTATGTTTAGGCTGAGGGCCAGATTTAGGACTAGCATTTGGTCTAGGTATAGAGTTAGTCTTTACATTAGGTTAATGGTTATTGTTAGGGCTAGTGCTAGTTTTTTGCTGAGGGCTAAAGCTAGATTTATGACTCTATTTAGGATTAGGTTTGGTCTAGTGCTAGTGTTACTGTTAGGTTTAGGTATAGGTTCACCAGTAGGAGTAGGGTTAGGTTTTGCTTTAGAGTTAGTGTCAGGTTTAGACCTATGGTTAGTGTTAGAGTCATAATAAGGGTCAGTGTTAGAGTTAGTATTAGAGCTAGAATGAGGCTAGGGTTAGGACTAGTAATAGAAATAGAGTTTTAGGTAGGCTAAGGATTATGGTTAGGACTAGGATAGCATTACGGTGAGGGTTTAGCTTAGGGTAAGGGATAGGGTTAGAGGTAGAGTTAGGGTTAGGGTTAGGGTTAGGGTTAGGGTTAAACCTAGGTTTAGGGCTCAGAATAAAACTAGGATTTTTGTTAGCATTATGGCTACAGCTAATGAAAGAACTAGGATTCTGATTAGGGCTAGTTCTAGGGTTAGCGTTAGGTCAATGTTTAGAGCTAGGATTACTGTTAGGGTCTGAGTAAGGGTCAGGGTTACTTCTAGGATTAGGGTTAGGACTCAAATTAGGGCTACATTTAGGGCTAAGTGTAGGGTTAGCATTTGGTTTAGGTTAAGGGTTAGGGTTAGTGTTATTGCTTTATTTTGTTTAAGGCTAGGGTACTGTTAGGGCTAGTTTTCCAATTAGCATTAGGATTAGGGCTAGTGTTAGAGTGAGCTTTAGACTTAAGGTTAGGGTTAGATCCAGATTTAGGGCTAGGATGAAGGTTAGGGCTAGGTTTGGGGCTAGGGATAGGGATAGGGTTTGGGTTTTGGTAATGGATAGGTTTAGAACTAGGGATAGGGCTAGGGCAAGAGTTAGAGTTAGTCTTAGGGCCAGGGGTAGTGTTAGGTTTAGGGTTAGGGCTAAATTAGGGCTAGATTAGAGCTATGGTTAGTGGTAGGTTTAGCCTAAGTTTAGGGCTAGGTTTAGGGTTAGCATTAGGGTTAGGGTAAGGTATGATGTTACAGCTACATTTAGGGCTAGGGCAAAGCATAAAATTAGGGTTAGGGCTAGGGTTAATGTTAGGGTTAAGGTTAAGGCTAGGCTTAGGGATAGGATTAGAGCTAGGATTTGTGTTAGGGTTAGGGCTAGGATTATGGATGGGGCTAATGTAAGGTCTAGGGTTATGGTTAGGGATGGTTTTAGGGTAAGGATTATGTCTAGGTCTATTGTAAGTGTTAGGTCGAAGTTAAGATCAGGTTTACAGCTAGGGATATTATTAGGGTCAGAGTCAAGTTTAGGGTATGGGTTAGGTTAAGGATTAGGTTTAGGGCTCAAATTAGCATTAGGGTTAGTGTTAGGGTTAGGGTAATGGATATGGTTAAGTTTAGGGTTAAGGTTAGATTTAGAGTAATGGACAGGTTTAGGGTTAGGGATAGGGTTAGGTTTAGGCCTAGGAATAGAATTTGGTTAGGGTTATGTTTAGGGTAATAGATTGGATTAGAGCTACAGTTAGAACTAGGGTTATGGTTAGGTTAGGGCTATGGTTAGAGTTAGGCCTAAGGTTAGAATTTGGTTAGTGTTATGGTTAGGTTAATGGATAAGATTAGAGCTAGGGACAGGGCTAGATGATGGTTAGAATTAGGGCTATGGTTTGGGTTAGATTTCGGGTTAGGACAAGGTTTAGTTTTATGGTTAGGTTTAGATTAATTGTTAGGGCTAGGGTTAGGGTTAGGGCTAGTGTTAAATCTGGGTTAGGGCTCTGATTAGGTCTAGGTTTTGAGTTAGGTTAGGGCTATTTAGGACTACGGCTAATGTTATGATTAGGGCTAGTGTTAAGTTTAGCATTATGTCTAAATCTAGTGTGTAGTTTAGGTTTAGGTTTAGGGTGATGATTAGAGATAGGGTTAGTGTTACCGTCAGAGTCAGGATCAGTGTTACTGATCAGGGTTAGGGATAGACTTGAATTAGGGCTAGGTTTAAGGCTAGGTGTAGGGTTAGGGTTTGTGTAAGGGTTAGGGTAAGAATTAGGGACAGGTCTAATGTCAAGTCTAGGATTATGGTTTGGTTAGGGTTAGCGTTAGGTCTCTGTCACAGTTTTGTTTTACAACTAGGACTACTTTTAGGATTAGCAGTAGAGTTAGTGCTAGTGGTATGGTGAGGTTTATGCTAAGATTTATTTTTATGGTTAGATCTAGGTTTAGGGCTATGGCTAGATTTAGGGCTAAGGTTCAGGCTAGTGTTGGGGTTATTAATGGATAGAGTTAGAACTAGAAATAGGCCTAGGGCGAGAGTTAGAGTTCGTCTTAGGGCTAAGGTTAGGGTTAGATTTAGGGTTAGGGCTAAATTAGGGATAGATTTAGGGCTGGCTTAGTGTTAGGGTTAGGCCTAGGGTTATGGTTAGGGTTAGGGGAAGGGATTGGTTTATAGCTAGTTTCAGGGCTAGGGTGAGAGTTAAAATTAGGTTTTAACTAGGATTAGGATTAAGGCTATGTTTAGTGCTAGAATGAGGGTTTGTGTTAGGGCTAGGGCTAGGATTAGGGATAGAGCTAATGTCAGGTCTAGTTTTATGTTTAGTGTTAATTTTAGGGTTAGGTTACGGCTAGGTCTAGTGTAAGTGTTAGGTTTAGGTAATGGTCAGGTTTAAAGCTAGTTGTATTTTTAGGGTCAGGGTCCAGGTAGGGTTTGGTTTAGGTTAAGTTTTAGGTTTAAGTATCGAATTAGCTTTAGGATTAGGGTTACAGCTAGGGTAATGTATAGGATTATGTTTAGAGTTCAGGTTAGATTTAGAGTAATGAATAGGGTTAGTGTTAGAAATAGGGTTAGCATTATGCCTAGGGTTAGCATATGAATTAGGCTTATCTTTAAGGTAATGGATAGTGTTAGAGCTAAGGTTAGGGCTAGGGATAAGGTTACGATTAGGGCTAGGGTTAGGGTTAGGCCTAGGGTTAATATCAGGTATAGTTTTAGGGTAAGTATTAGTATTTGATCTAAGGTTAGGTCTTGGGCGAGGGTTAGGTTAGAGTCAGGGCTAGGGTTAGGGTTAGGATTATGTTTAGGTTAAGGGTTAGAGTTTGAGCTAGGTTTAGGGCTAGGGCGAGCATAGGATTAGGATTAGGTCTAGGATTATGGTTAGGGTTACATTTAGGGCTAGGTTTAGGGCTAGGATAAGGGCTAGGTTTCATGTGAGGTTTAGGGCTAACATTAAGGCTATGGGAAATATCAGAGCTAGGAATATGTTTATGGCTTGGTTTAGGGTCAGGGTTATGGATATGTCTAGTGTTAGGGTTAGATCTAGAGTTTGTTTAGGGTTAAGGGTCATTTTTCAGGATAGGGTTAGGTTTAGGGTGAGTGCCAGAATTATGACTAGCGTTGGGTCATAAGTTAGGTTAATGGTTATTGTTAGGGCTAGTGCTAGGTTTTTGTTTAGGGCTAGGGCTAGATTTATGATTATATTTAGGATTAGGTTTTGTCTAGTGCTTGTGTTACTGTTAGGTGTAAGTATAGGTTTACCAGTATGGGAAGTGTTAGGTTTTTGTTTACTATTAGGGTCAGGTTTAGACTTAGGGTTAGTGTTAGGGTCAGAATAAGTGTCAGGGTTAGGGTTAGTTTTAGAGCTAGAATGAGGGCTAGGATAGGACTAGTAATAGAGTTAGAGTTTGAGGTAGGCTAAGGATTAATTTTAGGACTATGGTAGCATTAGGGTTAGGGTTTGGCTTAGGGAAAGGGATAGGGTTTAAGGTAGGGTTAGGATTAGGGTTAGGTTTAGTGCTAGGGTTAGGGTTAGGGTTAGAGTTAATAATTAGGGTTAGGTGTCAGATTCGGGCTAGGATTTGTGTTATCATTAGGGCTATGGCTAATGAAAGAACTAGGTTTCTATTTAGGGTTAGTTCTAGTGTTAGCGTTAGGGCAATGTTTAGAGCTAGAGTTAGTATTAGGGGCCGAGTTAGTGCCAGGGTTATTTCTAGGGTTAGGGTTAGGACTCAAATTAGGGCTAGATTTAGGACTAGATGTAGCTTTAGGGTTTGGTTTAGGTTAAGGGTTAGGGTTATGGCTCCGTTTTGTTTTAGGTTAAGGTAGATTTATGGCTAGTTTTACAATTAGCATTAGAGTTAGGCCTAGTGTTAAGGTGAGGTTTATACTTAATTTTAGTTATAGATCCAGGTTTAAGCCTTGGGTGAAGGTTAGGGCTAAGTTTGGGGCTAGGAATAGGGGTAGTGTTTGAGTTATGGTAAGGGATAGGTTTAGAACTACGGATAGGGCTAGGGTGAGAGTTAGAGTTAGTCTTAGGAATAGGGATAGGGATCGGGTTAGCTTTATTGTTAGGGCTAAAATAGGGCTAGGATTAGTGCTAGAGTTAGTGTTAGATTTTGGCCTAGGTTTAGGGCTAGGGTTAGGGTTAGCATTAGGATTAGGGTAAGGTATGATGTTACAGCTATGTTTAGTGCTAGGACAAGGGATAACATAAGGTTTAGGGCTAGAGTTAAAATTAGGATTAGGATTAAGGCTAGGCTTAGAACTAGGTTTAGGTCCAGGGGAAAGGGCTAATGTCAGGTCTAGGGTTAAGGTTAGGCTAGAGTTAGGGAAAGGGCTATGGCTCAGTTTTGTTTTAGAACTAGGCCTAGGGTTAGTGCTAGTTTTATGATTAGTGATAGTGTTAGGGCTAGTGGTAGGGTAATAATTAGGCTTAGATTTATTGTTATGGTTAGATCAAGGTTTAGGTCTATGGCTAGGGATATGGCTAAGGTTAGGACCAGTGTTAGGGTTATAGTAATGGATAGGGTTAGAACTAGAAATAGGGCCAGGGCCAGAGTTTGAGTTAGTCTTTGGGCTAGGGTCAGGGGTAGGTTTAGGTTTAAGGCTAAATTAGGGCTAGGATTAGCGCTAGGGTTAGTGTTAGGGTTAGGCCTAGGGCTAGGGTTAGTGTTAGTGTCAGGGTTAGGATTAGGTTTAGGGGAAGGGATAGGGTTATAGGTAACTTTAGGGCTATGGTGAGGATTAAAATTATGGTTAGGTCTAAGGTTAGGGTTTGAGTTAGGATTCAGGCTAGGTTTAGGGTTAAGCTGATTGTTTGTTTAGGGCTAGGGCTAGGATTAGGGCTAGGGCTAATGTCAGGTCTAGGTTTATGGTTAGTATTAGTTTTAGTGTTAGGTTATGGCTATATCTAGTATAAGGGTTAGGTTTATGGTAGGAGTCAGGTTTAGAGCTAGGTGTATTATTAGGGTCAGGTTCCGGGTAGGGTTTGGTTTAGGTTAAGATTTAGTGTTAATGCTTGAATCAGCAATGGGTTAGGGTTAAGGTTAGGGTAATGGATAGAATTAGGTTTATGGTTCCAGTTAGGTTTACAGTAATGGATAGGGTTAGTGTTAGCAATAGGGTTAGGCTTTTCTTTAGGGTAATGGATAGGGATAGAGCTAAGGTTAGGGCTAAGGTTAAGGATAGAATTAGGGTTAGGGTTAGGGTTAGGCCTAGGGTTAATGTTAGGGTTAGGTTTAGGTTAAGTGTAGGCATTTGAGCTAGGGATAGGCCTAGGACAAAGGTTACAGTTTGAGGCAGGGCTAAGGTTAGGTTTAGGGTTAGGCTTATGTTTAGACTAAGGATTAGAGTTTGAGCTAGGGTTAGGGTTAGGGCGAGGTTTAGCATTAGGGTTAGGTCTAAGGTTATGGTTAGGGTTATGATTAGGGCTAGGTTTAGGACTAGGATAAGGGCTAGGTTTTGTGTGATGTTTAGGGATAACATTAGGGCTATGGGTAATGTAAGAGTGAGGGATTTGTTTATGGCTAGTGTTAGGGTCAGGGTTATGGATAAGTCTAGTGTTAGGGTTAGGTTTTGGTTTAGGATAAAATTTATAGCTAGGGTTTCTATTAGATTAATGTCATCATTGAGTTAGTGTTAGTTTTATGGTTAGGGCCACAATTAGGACTAGCGCTTGGTCTAGTGATAGGTTTAGTCTTTATGTTAGGTTAAGGGTTATTGTTAGGGCTAGTGCTAGGTTTTTGTTTAGGGCTAAGGCTAGATTTATGACTCTATTTAAGATTAGGTTTGGTCTAGTGCTAGTGCTACTGTTAGGTTTAAGTATAGGTTTCCCTGTAAGGGTAGTGTTAGGGTTTGGTTTAGGGTTAGGGTCAGGTTTAGATCTAGGGGTAGTGTTAGGGTCAGAAAAAGGGTCAGTGCTACCATTAGGATTAAAGCTAGAATGAGGGCTAGGTTTAGGACTAGTAATAGAGTTAGGGTTTGGCGCAGGCTAAGAATTAAGATTAGGACTAGAGTAGCATTAGGAAGAGGGTATGGCTTAGGGTAAGGGATAGGTTTAGAGGCACAGTTAGGTTAGAGTTAGAGTCAGGGCTCGGATTAGGACTAGGATTTGTGTTAGCATTAGGGCTACGGCTAATGAAAGAACTAGTTTTCTGATTAGGGCTCATTCTAGGGTTAGCATCATGGCAATGTTTAGAGCTAGGGGTACTGTTAGGGTCTGACTCAGGGTCAGGGTTATTACTATGGTTAGGGTTAGGACTCAAATTAAGGCTAAGTTTAGGGATAGGTGTAAGGTTAGTGTTTGGTTTAGGTTAAGGGTTAGGGTTAGGATTATGGCTCGGTTTTGTTTTAGGGCTAGGGTAGGGTTAGGGCTAGTTTTCCAATTAGCATTAGGTTTAGGGCTAGTGTTAGGGTGAAGTTTGGGTTTAAGGTTAGGGTTTACAACCAGGGTTAGGACTAGTGTGATAGTTAGAATTAGGGTTGGAGCTAGAGATTGGGCTAGGTTTTGGGTTATGGTAAGGGATAGGTTTTGAACTACAGATAGGACTAGGGCAAGAGTTAGAGTTAGTCTTAGGGCTAGGGATCAGAATACGTTTAGGATTAGGGTTAATTTAGGGCTAGAATTAGCCCTAGGGTTAGTGTTATGTTTTGGCCTAGAGTTATGGCTAGGGTTAGGGTTAGCGTTAGGGTTAGAGTAATGTATTATGTTACAGCTACATTTTGGGCTAGGGTACAGGATAAAATTAGGGTTAAGGTTCCAGTTAAGGTTAGGATTAGGATTAAGGCTAGGCTTAGGGCTAGAATTAGGGATAGGGTTTGTGCTAGGGTTAGGGCTAGGGTTAGGGTTAGGGCTAATATCAGGTCTAGGGTTATGGTTAGGGATAGTTTTAGGCTAAGGTTTATGGCCAGGTCTATTGTAAGTGTTAGGTTGAAGGTTATGTTCAGGTTTACAGCTAGGTGTATTACTAGGGTCAGAGTCAGGGTTAGGGTATGAGTTAGGTTAAGGTTTAGGGTTAAGGATAAAATTAGCATTATGATTAGGGTAATGCATATGGTTAGGTTTCAGGTTCGGATTAGGTTTAGAATAATGGACAGGGTTGGGGTAAGGCATAGGGTTAGAGTTAGGCATAGGGATAGAATTTGTTTAAAGATATGGTTCTGGTAATGTATAGGATTAGAGCTACAGTCAGGACTAGGATTATGGTTAGGCTAGGGCTATAGTTAGGTTTAGGCCTAGGGTTAGAATTTGCTTAGGGTTATGGTTAGGGTAATGTATAAAATTATATCTAGGTTTAGGGCTAGTGTTATGGTTAGGAATAGGGCTATGGTTTGGTTTAGGTTTCAGGTTAGGACAAGGTTTAGATATAGTGTTAGGTTTAGGTTAAGTGTTAGGGCTAGGGATAGGGTTAGGGCTACGTTTAAAATAGGGTTAGGGCTCGGATTAGGGCTAGGTTTTGGGTTAGGTTTGGGCTAGTGTAGGACTATGGTTAAAGTAAGAACTAGGGTTACGATTAGGGCTAGTATAAGGGTTAGCCTTAGGACTAAATCTAGAGTTTATATTAGGTTTAGGTTTAGGGGGATGATTAGAGATAGGGTTAGTGTTTGGGTCAGAGTCAGAATCAGTGTTACTTCTAGGATTAGGAATAGGACTCGAATTAGGGCAAGGGTTAAGGCTAGGTGTAGGGTTAGGATTTGTGTTAGGGTTAGGGTAAGAATTAAGGATAGCACTAATATCAGGTCTAGGGTTAGTTTAGGTTAGGGTTAGGGTTGGGACTATGGCTCAGTTTTGTTTTAGAGCTAGGGCTAGGGTTAGGGCTAGTTTTGAGATTATTGATAGTGTTAGAGCTAGTAGTTAGGTGAGGTTAAATCTTATGTTAATTGTTATGGTTAGATCTAGGTTTAGGTTTAGGGCTATGGTTAGGGCTAAAGTTAGGGCTAGTTTTATGGTTATGATAACAGATAGGGTTAGAACAAGAAATAGGGCTAGATTTAGAGTTAGAGTTAGTCTTAGGACTAGGGTTATGGGTGGGTTTAAGGTTCAGGCTAAATTAAGGCTAGGATTAGCGCTAGGGATAGTGTTAGAGTTAGGCCCAGGGTTAGGGTTAGTGTTAGTGTTAGAGATAGGGTTAGGTTTAGAGAAAGAGATGGGGTTATAGCTAGGTTTAGGGAGAGGGTGAGATTAGAATTAGGGTTAGGGCTAGGTTAGGGTTCAGGTTATGATTAAGACTAGCTTTAGGGCTAGGTTTGAGGATTTGAGTTAGGGTTAGGGCTAGGATTATGGATAGGGCTAATGTCAGGTCTAGGGTTATGGTTTGGAATAGTTTTAGGGTTAGGTTATGGCTAGATCTAGTGTAAGGATTACTTTTAGGGTATAGGTCAGGTTTAGAGCTAGGTGTATTATTAGGATCAGGGTTGGGTAGGGTTTGGTTTAGTTTAAAGTTTAGAGTTAAGGGTTGAATTAGCATTAGGGTTAGGGTTAGTGTTAGGGTAATGGATAGGGTTAGGTTTAGGGTTCAGGTTAAGTTTATAGTAATGGATAGGGTTAGTGTTAGTGACAGGGTTAGCACTTAAATTAGGCTTATCTTTAGGTTAATGGCTAAGTTTAGAACTAAGTTTAGTGCTAGGGTTACTATTAGGACTAAGCCTAGGATTAGGTTTAGGCCTAGGGTTAGTGTTAGGGTTAGGTTTAGAGTAAATGTTAGTATATGAGCTAGGGTTAGGGCTAGGGCTATGGTTAGGGTTAGAGTCAGGGCTAGAGTTATGGTTAGGGTTATGATTAGGGTTAAGGGCTAGTATAAGGCTAGGTTTTTGTGGTGTTTATGGCTAGCATTAGGGCTATCAGTTAGTGTTAGTGTTAGGGTTAGGGTTAGAGTTAGGGCCAGAATTAGGACTAGTGTTGGGCCTAGGAATAAGGTTAGTCTTTGGGTTAGGTTAAGGGTTATTTTTAGGGCTAGTTCAAGGTTTTCGTTTAGGGCTAGGGCTAGATTCATTATTATATTTATGATTCGGTTTAATCTAGTGCTAGTGTTACTGTTAGGTTTAGGTACAGGTCTAATGGTAGGGATAGGGGTAGTGTCCAGTTTAGGGTTAGTATGAGGTTTAGTTCTAGGGTTAGTGTTAGAGTCAGAATAAGTGTCATGGTTTGGGTTAGAATTACAGCTAGAATGTGGGCTAGGGTTAGGACTAATAATTGAGATGGGGATTGGGGTATGCTAAGGATTAGGGTTATGACTAGGTAACATTAGGGTGAGGGTTTGGCTTATGGAAAGTGATGGGTTTAGAGGTAGGATTAGGGTTAGAGATAGGTTAAGTGCTAGGGTTAGGGTTAGGGTTAGTCTTGGGGTTAAACCTAGGGTTAGAGCTAGGATTACCACTAGGATTTGTGTTAGTTTAGTGCTACGGTAATGAAAAAAAACTTGGTTTTTGATTAGGGCTAGTTCTAGGGTTAGTGTTAGGGCAATGTATAGAGCTAGGGTTAGAGTTGGGATCCGAGTCAGGATCAGGGTTACTTCTAGGGTTAGGTTTAGCACTCAAATTATGGCAAGGTTTAGGGCTAGGTTTAGGGTTGGTGTTTGGTTTAGGTTAAGTGTTAGGGTTAGGTTTATGGTTCAGTTTTGTTTTAGGGCTAGATTAGGGTTAGGGCTACTTTTCCAATTAGCATTAGGGTCAAGGCTAGTGTTAGGGTGAGCTTTAGGCTTAAGGTTGGGTTAGATTCACGTTTAGGACTAGGGCAAAGTTAAGGGCTAATGTTGGGGCTAGGGATAGGGCTAGAGTTTGGGTAATGGAAAGGGACAGGTTTAGAACTAGGGATAGGGCTAAGGAGAGCATTAGAGTTGGTCTTAGGGATAGGGATAGGGTTAGGTTTAGGGTTAGGGCTATATTAGGGCTAGGATTAGTGCTAGGGTTAGTGTTAGGTTTAGGCCTAGGTTTAGTGCTAGGTTTAGGGTAAGGTATGATGTTACAGCTACGTTTGGGGCTAGGTCAAAGGATAAATTAGGAATAGGGTTAGGGTTAAGGTTATGGTTAGGATTAAGGCTAGGTTTAGTGCTAGGATTAGGGCTAGGGTTTGTGGTAGGGTTAGGGCTAGGATTAGAGCTAGGGCAAATGTCAGGTCTAGGGTTATGGTTATGGATAGTTTTAGGATTAGGTTTATAGCCAGATCTTTTGTAAGTGTTAGGTTGAGTGTTAGGGTCAGCTTTACAGCTAGGTTATTATTAGGGTCAGAATCAGGGTTAGAGTATGTGTTAGGTTAAGGATTAGGGTTAGGGCTCAAATTAGCATTAGGGTTAGTGTTAGGGTTAGGGTAATGGATATGGTTAGGTTTAGGGTTCAGTTTAGGTTTAGGGTTATGGACAGTCTTAGGGTTAGGGATAGTGTTAAGGTTAGGCCTAGGGATAGAATTCAGTTAGGGTTATGGTTAGGGTAATGGATAGGATTAGAGCTACAGTTAGGACTAGGGTTATTGTTAGGTTAGGGCTATAGTTAGTGTTAGGCCTAGGGTTAGAATTCGGTTATGGTTATGGTTAGGGTAATGGATAAGATTAGAGCTAGGGACAGGGCTAGGTTTATGTTTAGAATTAGGGCTATGGTTCAGGTTAGGTCAAGGTTTAGTTGTTGGGTTAGGTTTAGGTTAAGTGTTAGGGCTAGGGTTAGGGTAAGGGATAGGGTTAAAGCTAGGGCTAGGGCTCAGATTAGGGGTAGGTTAGCGATAAGGTAGGACTATGGCTATTGTAAAAACTAGAGTTAAGATTGGGGCTAGTTTTAGAGTTAGCATTCGGTCTATGTCAAGGACTTGTTTTAGATTAGGTTTAGGTTTAGGGAGATGATTAGAGATAAAGTTAGTGTTAGGGTCAGAGTCAGGATCAGTGTTACTGATCAGGGTTAGGGATAGGACTCGAATCAGGGCTAGAATTAAGGCTAGGTGTAGGGTTAGGTTTTATGTTAGGGTTAGGGTAAGAATTAGGGATAGGGCTAATGTCAGGTCTAGCATTACCGTTAGGCTAGGTTTAGGGTTAGGGCTACGGCTCAGTTTTGTTTTAGAGCTAGGGCTACAGTTAGGGCTAGTTTTAGGATTAGGCTAGTAGTAGGATGAGGTTTAGGCTTAGATTTATTGTTATGGTAAGATCTAGGTTTAGGGCTAGGGCCTGTATTACAATTAAGGTTAGCTCTAGTGTTACAGTTATGATAACAGGGTTAGAACTATAAATAGGACTGGGGTGTGATTATAGTTATTCTTTGGGCTAGGGTTAGGGGAAGGTTTAGGGTTAGGGCTAAATTAGGGCTAGGATTAGCACTAGGGTTAGTGTTAGGTTTAGGCCTAGGGTTAGGGCTAGGGTTATGGTTAGTGTTAGTTTTAGGTTTAGAGTTCAATTTAGGGGAAGAGATGGGGTTATAGCTAGGTTTATATCTAGGGTTTGGGTTAGAATTTGATTTAGTGATAGGGTTAGGGTTCAGGTTAGGATAAAGACTAAGTTTAGTGCCAGGATAAGGGTATGTGTTAGAGCTAGGGCTAAGATTAGGGCAAGGGCTAATGTCAGGTCTAGGTTCATAGTAAGTGGTAGTTTTATGGTTAAGTTATGGCTAGGTCTAGTGTAAGGATTAGGTTTAGGGTAAGGGTAAGGTTTAGAGCTAGGTGTTTTGTTAGGGTCAGGATCCGAGTACAGTTTGGTTTAGGTTAAGGTTTAGGGTTAAGGCTTGTATTAGCATTAGGGATTGATTTAGGAGTAGGATAATGCATAGGGTTAGGTTTAGGGCTAATGTCAGAGTAATGGATATGGTTATTGTTAGCAATAGGGTTAGCATTTGGTTTAGGCTTATGTTTAGGGTAATGGATAGGGTTAGAGCTAAGGTTAGGGCTAGAGATAAGATTAAGTGTATGGCTAGGGTAAGGGTTAGGCTAGGGTTGATGTCAGGGTTAGGTTTAGGGTATATATTAAAGTTTGAGCTAGGGTTAGGTCTAGGGCGAGGGTTAGGGTTAGAGTCAGGGCTAGGGTTAGGGTTCGGGTTAGTGTTATGATTAGGGAAAGGGTTAGAATTTGAGCTAGGTTTAGGAATAGGGTGAGGGTTACGGTTAGGGTTAGGTCTAGGCTTATGGTTAGGGTTATAATTAGGGCTAGGTTTAAGGCTAGGATAAGGGCTAAGTTTGTGTGATGTTTATGGCTAGCATTAGAGCTATGGGTAATGTAAGAGCTCGGGTTATGATTATGGCTAGTTTTACGGTTAGGGTCATGGATAAGTCTAGTGTTAGGATTAGGTTTTGGGTTAGGATAAGTTTTAGAGCTAGGGTTTGTGTTAGGGTAAGCATAGTGTTTGGGTTAGGGTTAGGGCCAGAATTAGGAATAGCGTGGGTCTAGGGATAGGGCTAGTCTTTGTGCTAGATTAAGGGTTATTGTTAGGGCTAGTTCAAGGTTTTTGTTTAGGGCTAGGTCTAGATTTATGACTCTATTTAGGATTAGGTTTGGTCTAGTGCTAGTGTTACTGTTAGGTTTAGGTATAGGTTCAGGTAGGGGTAGAGTTAGGGTCCGGTTTAAGGTTAGTGTCAGGTTTAGATCTAGGGATGTTAGGGTCAGTATAAGAGTCAGGGTTTTTGTTAGGGCTAGAGCTAGAATGAGGCCTATGGTTAGGACTAGTAATAAATTTAGGGTTTGGGATAGGCTAAGGAATAGTGTTAGGACTAGGGTAGCATTAGGATGAGGGTATGGCTTAGGGTAATGGATAGGATTAGAGGTAGGTTACGATTAGAGTTAAGGTTAGGGTTAGAGACAGGGTTAGGGTTAGGGTTAGTGTTAGGGTTAAGGTTAGGGTTAGCGTTAGGGTTAGTGTTAGGTTTAGTGTTAGGATTTGTGTTAGGGTTAGGGTTTGGGTTAGCTTAGTGTTACAGTTAATATTAGGGTAATGGTTAGGGTTAGGATTAGTATTAGGGTTAGGGTTAGGTTAGTGTTATGGTTAGGGTTAGTGTTTGTAATACGGTTAGGTTAGGCTTAGGGTTCAGGTGAGGGTTAGGGTTAGTTTTAGAGTTAGTGTTATGGTTGGCTTTAGGGTTAGTGTTAAGGTTAGTGTTAGGATTAGTGTTTGGTTATGGTTAGGGTTTGAGTTAGGGTTAAGGTTATCATTAGGGTTAGGGTTAAGATTAGGGTTAGAATTAGGGTTAGGGTTAGGCTTACATTTAGGGTTAGGGTTAGTTTTAGGTTTAGGTTTAGGGTTAAAGTTAGTTATAGGGTTAGGGTTGTGGTTAGGTTTAGTGTTATTGTTATGGTTAAGGTTAGGTTAAGAATTAGGTTTAGGTAGGGGTTAGGGTTAGGTTAGGGTTAGGGTTAGGGTTAGGGTTTGGTTAGGATTTGTGTTAGGGTTAGCATAAGGTTAAGTGTTTGTGTTAGGGTTAGGGTTATGGTGTGGGTTCGTGTTAGGGTTATGGTTAGGATTAGTTTTAGGATTCGTGTTAGTGTTAGGGTTAGTGTTAGTGTTAGGGTTACATGTAGGTCTACTGTTAGGATTAGGGTTACTGTTACAGTTAGGGTTAGGATTATTTTTTGGGTTAGTGTTAAGTTTAGGTTTAAGGTTAGTGTTAGGATTAGGTATAGAGAAAGTGTTAGGGTTAAGGTACGTTTATGGTGAGGTTTAGTGTTAGTGTTAGTGTTAGGGTTAGTGTTAGTGATAGTCTTATGGTTAGGTTTAGATTTAGGTACGGTTAGGGTTAGGGTTGTGGTTTGGGTTAGGGTTTGTGTTAAGTTTAGGGTTAGAGTTTGTGTTAGGATTAGGGTTAGGGTGTGGGTTTTAGTTAGGGTTACTGTTAGGGTTCAGGTTAAGGTTCGTGTTAGGTTAGGGCTAGGTTTATTTTTAGGGTTAGGTGTAAATTTTCAGTTTGTGTTAGGGTTAGTGTTATGGTAAGGGTTAGGGTTAGGGTTAGGATTAGTGTTTGGCTTAGGGTTAGAGTTCAGTTTAGTGTTTGTGTTAGAGTTAGGGTTAGAGTTAGGGTTATGGTGAGGTTCAGGGTTAGGGTTAGGGTCAGGCATAGGATTAGGTTTAGTGTTAGAGTTAAAGTTAGGGTTAGAATTAGGGTTAGGGATAGGGTGCAGTTAGGGTTAGGTTTTGTGTTAGAGTTAGGGTTAGGGTTACAGTTAGGATTAGGGAAAGATTTAGGTTTATCTTTAGGGTTAGTGTTAGGTTTAGGTTTAGTATTAGGGTTATTAATAGGGTTAGGGTTAGGGTTAGAATTAGGTTTATAGTTAGGGTTAGTGTTAGGGTAAGGGTTAAGTTTAATTTGGTGTTAGTTTTAGGGTTAGAATTAGTGTTAGTGATAGGTTTCGTGTTAGGGTTAAGATTCATTTTAGGGTAAAAATTAGGGTTAATGTTTGTTTTAGGGTTATGTTTAAGGTTAGGTTTAGTGTTACACTTAAGGTTAAGTTTAGGGTTAGGGTTAGTGTTAGGGTTAGGGTATATGTTATGTTTAGGGTTAGGATTAGTGTTAGGATTAGTGTTAGTGTTAGGTTTAGGATTTGGGATAGGTTTAGTGTTAGTGTTAGTGTTAGGGTTATGGTTAGTGTTAGGTTTAGGGTTATGGTTAGGTTTAGTGTTAGGGTAAGTGTTAGGGTTAGGGTTAGTGTTAGGGATTGGGTTCGGGCTAGGGTTTGGGTTAGGGTTTGTGTTAAGTTTAAGGTTAGGGATACAATTTGTGTTAGGGCTAGGTTTAGGGTTATGATTGAATTATGGTTAGAGTTAGGGGAGTCAGGGTTAGTGTTAGGGTTAAGGGTAGGGTTAGGGTAAGTGTTAGGGCTAGTGTTAAGATTAGGGTTAGTGTTAGTGTTAGTGTTAGGGTTAGGGTTATGTTTAGTGTTAAAGTAAGGGTTAGTGTTAGGTTCAGGGATAGGGTTACATTTAGGGTTAGTGATAGGGTTAGGGTTAGGTTTAGGTTTAGTATTAGGTAAGATTTAGGATTATTGTTAGGGTACGGGTTAGGTTTAGGTTTAGGGTTATTTTTGAATTAGAGTGAGGATAAGGATTAGGGAACGTGTTAGGGTTAGAGTTAGTTTAAGAGTTAGGATTAGGAAAAATGTTAGGGTTAGTGTTATGGTTAGAGTTATGGTTTGTGTTAGGTTTAGTGTTAGAGTTAGGGTTTGGGTTAGGGTTAGTGTTATGGTTACAGTTGGATTAGGATGAGAGTTAGGATTAGGGTTAGGGTTAGTGTTACATTTAAAGGTAGGGTTAGGGTTATGATTAGGGTTAGGGATTGGGTTAGTGTTAGGTTTAGGTTTATGGTTATGGTTAGTGTTAATGACAGCATTAGGTTTAGGGTTAGTATTAGGTAAGGGTTAGGGTTTTTGTTAGGGTAAGGGTTAGGGTTAGGGTTAGTTTTAGAATTAGGGTGAGTATCTGGGTTAGGGATTGGATTAGGTTTAGGGTTAGATTAAGAGTTAGGATTAGGTTTAGTGTTAGGGTTAGTGTTAGGGTTAGGGTTATGGTTTATGTTAGATTAAGGGTTAGGTTTAGGGTTTGGATTAGGGTTAAGTTTAGGGTTACAGTTAAATTAGGGTTAGATTTAAGGTTAGGGTTAGGGTTAGGGTTAGTTTTAGGGTTAAGAATAGGGTTAGGCTAAGGGTTAGGGTTAGGGTTAGGATTGAGGATAGGTTAGGGTTAGGGTTGTGTTTTGGATTATGATTTGTGTTAAGGTTAGTGTTTGGGATCGGGTTTTTGTTAGGTTTAGGGTTAGGTTATTATTTTGTGTTAGGGTTACTGTTAGTGTTAGGGTTAGGTCTACATTTAGTGTTAGGGTTAGGTTTAGGGTTACGATTAGTGTTTCGCTTAGGGTTAGAGTTAGGTTTAGGGTTTGTGTTAGGGATAAGGTTAGAGACAGTGTTAGAGATAGGGTTAGGGTTAGGGTTAGGGTGAGGTTTAGGGTTAAGTTTAGGGTTAGGGTTAGTGTTAGGTTTACGGTTAGGATTAGAGTTAGGTTTAGGGATATGATTAGGGTTAGTGTTAGGTTTAGAGTTATGATTAGTGTTAGTGTTAGTGTTTTGGTTAGGGTTAAGTTTAGGGTTAGGGTTAGTGTTAGGTGTAGGTTTCGTGTTATGTTTAGGGTTAGGATTAGTGTTATGGTTAGTGTTAGTGATAGGTTTAGGATAAGTTATAGGTTTGGGGTTAGTGTTAGTGTTAGGGTTAGAGTTAGTGTTAAGTTTAAGTTTAGGGTAAGCCTTAAGGTTAGTGTTAGGTTTAGTATTAGGGTTAGGGTTATGTTAATGTTAGAGTAAGGGTTAGTGTTAGGGTTAGGGTCAGTGATAGGGTAAGGTTTAGGTTTAGGTTTAGGGTCATAATTAAAGTTAGTGTTAGTTTTAGGGTTAGGGTTAGGGTGAGTGTTAGTGTTAGGGTTAGTGTTAGGATTAGGTTTAAGTTAGGGTTAGGGTTAGGGTTAGGGATGGGGTTAGATTTGGGTTTATGGTTCCTGTTAAGGATAGGTTCAGGTTTAGATTTAGGTTAGGGTGAGCGTTTGACTTAGAGTTCCTGTTACAGTTAGGGTTAAGGTTAGGGTTAATGTTAGCTTTAGGTTTAGGGTTATAGTTAGGATTAGTTTTAGGGCTACAGTTAGTGTTAGCGTTAGTGTTTGGTATAGCATTATAATTAGGTTTAGGTTTAGAGTTAGACTTAGGATTAGGGTTAGTGTCAGGTTTGGAGTTAGGTTTACTTTTAATGTAAGGGTTAGGATTCAGGTAGGTTTAGGGTTTGGGTTAGTGTTAGGGTTAGGGTTAGGTTTTGGTTTAGGTTTCGGGTTAGGGTTAGGGTTGATGTTATTGTTAGACTTAGGGTTAGTGTTAGGTTTAGTGTTATGTTTAGGATTATGTTAGTGTTAGAGTAAGGTTAGGGTTAGAGTAAAGTTTAAGGTTGGGGTTAGGATTGGTGTTAGTGTTTGGCTTAGGGTTAGGGTTCCAGTTACATTTAGGGTTAGTGTCAGAGTTATTGTTAGGGTTAGGTTTTGGGATAGTGTTAGGGTTAGTGTTAGGGTTAGGGTTATGGTTTGTGTTAGGGTTAGAGTTAGGTTTAGGATTTGTTTTAGGGTTAGGTTTAGGGTTAGTGTTGGATTATGGTTAGAGTTAGGGTTAGGGTTAGGCTTAGTGTTAGTTTTAAGGGTAGGGTTAAGGTTAGTGTTAGGGTTAAAGTTAGGTTTAGGTTTAGGGTTAGTGATAGGGTAAGGATTATGGTTAGGGTTACCATTAGGGTTAGGGTTAGGGTTAGCATTAGGCTTAGTATTAAAGTTAGGTTAGTTAGGATTCAGTTAGTTATGGGTTAGAGTGAGGGTTAGGTTACTGTTAGGTTTATGATTTGGATTTGTGTTTGTGTTAGGGTTACGGTTAGGATTAGGGATAGGGTTAAGTTTAGGGTTAGGGGTATAGTTAGGGTTAGGTTTTGGGCTCATGTTTGGTTTAGGGTTAGTGTTAATGTAAGTGTTAAGTTTAGGGTTAGTGTTAAGGTTAGGTTTAGGGTTAGGATTAGGATTAGTGTTTGGTTTAGGGTTAGATTTAGGATTAGTGTTAGTGTTTGGGATAGGGTTAGGGTTATTGTTATGGCTAGTGTTAGGTTTAGGTTGGGGTTAGGGTTATGGTTAGGTTAAGGTTAGGGTTATGTTTAGGGTTAGGTTTAGTGTTTGTGTTAGTGTTAGGGTTAGGGTTAGGGTAGGGTTAGGATTAGGTCTGGGTTCATATTAGGGTTAGGTTTGGGTTAGTGTTTAATTTAGATTTAGAGTTTTTTTAGAGTTAGGTTTAGGGTGAGTGTTAATGTTAGGGTTAGTGTTAGGATTAGTGTTAAATTAGGGTTAGAGTTAGGGTTAGGGTTAGGGTTAAGGTTAGGTTTGGGTTTAGGGTTCCTGTTAATGATATGTTCAGGTTTAGATTTAGGTTAGGGTGAGCGTTTGGCTTACAGTTCCTGTTACATTTAAGGTTAGGGTTAGGGTTAGAGTTAAGTTTAGGTTTAGGGTTAGTGTTAGGGTTAGTGTTAGGGCTAGAGTTAGCGTTAGCATTAGTATAGCTAGTTTGGTATAGCATTATAATTAGGTTTAGCTTTAGAGTAAGGTTTAGGATTAGGGTTAGTGTCAGGTTTAAAGTTAGGTTTACTTTTAATGTAAGGGTTAGGGTTAGGGTAGGTTTAGGGTTTGGGTTAGTGTTAGGGTTAGGGTTAGGTTTCAGTTTATGTTTCGGGTTTGCTTTAGGGTTGATGTTATTTTTATGGTTAGGGTTAGGTAAGGGTTAGGGTTAGGGTGAGTTTATGGATAGGATTAGGGTTAGGTTTAGGGTTAGGATTATGGTTAGTGTTGGGATTCGGGTTAGGGTTAGAGTTAGGGTTAGGTTTATGGTTAGGTTTAGACTTAGGGTTAGGTTTTGGGTAAGTGTTAGGGTTACTGTTACGGTTAGGGTGAGAGTTCTTTTGAGAGTTAGGGTTAGTGTAAGATTTAGAGTTATGGTTAGGATTAGGGTTAGTTTTAGGTTGAGACTTAGTGTTTGGATTAAGTTTAGGGTTAGGGTTATGGTTAGAGTTAGTATTAGGATTAGGTTTTATGGTTAGTGTTAGGTTAGTGTTAGGGTTAGGGCAAGTTTAGGGTTAGCATTGGTTTTATGGTTAGGGTTAGGGTTAGGGTTAGTGTTAGGGTTAGGGTTAATTTAAGATTTAGGGTTAGGGTTATGATTAGAGTTAGTGTTACTGTTAGTGTTAGGGTTAGAGTGAGTGTTACGGTTAGGGTTAGGTTAGGGTTAAGGTTAGTGTGAGGTTTAGGTTTAGTGTTATGTTTAAAGTTAGTGTTAGGATTAGGATTAGGGTCAGTGTTTGGTTTAGGGTTAGGTTTAAGTTAGGATTAGGATTAGGGTTAGGGTTAGAGTTAGTGTTAGGGTTAGGGTTATTTTGGGGGTTAGGTATTGTGTTAGGGATAGGGTTATGTTTAGGTTTACTTAGGGTTAGGTATATGGTTCATGTTAGGTTTAGGGATAGGGTTAGTGTTAGGTTTAGGTTTAGGGGTTAGTTTTAGGCTTAGTGTAATTTTTAGGGTTATGGTTAGGGTTAGCATTAGGGTTATGGTTAGTGTTAGGATTAGGTTAAGGTTAGTGTTAGTGTTTGATTAGGTTCAAGTTAAGGTTTAGGGTTAGGTTTAGGTTTATGATTACATTTAGTATTACTGTTATGGTTTGGTTTAGGAAGAGTGTTAGGTTTAGAGTTAGGGTTATGGTTAAGTTTGGTGCTAGGTTTAGGGTTAGTGTTATGGTTAGGGTTACAGTTATGATTAGTATTAAGGTTAGGTTTAGGTTTAGGTTTATGGTTAAGTTAGGATCAGGGATGGGTTTTGGGTTAATGTTAGGTTTAGGGTTAGGGTTGGGGTTATGATTTGTGTTAGTGTTAGGGTTAGGTTTTCTTAGGATTTTGGTTAGGGTTAGGGTTCGTGTTAAGGTTAGAATTAATGTTAATGTTAATGTTAGGATTAGGGTTCGTGTTAGGATTAAGGTTAGGGTTAGTGTTGTTAGGGTTAGGGTATGTTTAGGGTTAGGCTTACTGTTAGTGTTAGGATTAGGGTTAGGTTTAGGGGTAAAAATACTGTTAGGGATAGAAATAGGTTTATAGTTAATGTTAGGGTTAGGGATAAGGTTAGGGTTAGTGTTATGTTTAGGGTTAAGTTTAGGGTTAGTGTTATGGTTAGGATTAGGGTTAGGTTTTTTTAATGTAAGGGTTAGGGTTTGGGTTAGTGTTCGAGTTAGCGTTAGGGTTCGGGTTAGGGTTTGGATTAATATTAGGGTTAGGGTTATGGTTTTGGTTGTGTGTTAGGGTTAGGTGTAGGGTTAACATTACAGTTAGTATTAGGTTTAGAGTTAGTGTTAGGTTTAGGGTTATTTTTAGGGTTAATATTAGGGTTGAGGTTAGTGTTAGGGTAAAGTTTAGGTTTAGGGTTAGTGTTAGGTTTAGTGTTAGTGTTAGTGTTAGGATTAAGCTTAGGGTTAGACATAGTGTTAGGGTTCGTGTTAGGATTAGAATTAGTGTTAGTGTTAGGTTTAGGTTAGGGTTAGGTTTATGTAAGGGTTAGGGTTAGAATTAGGTTAATGTTAGGGTTAGGTTTAGAGTTAGGGTTAGGTTTAGTTTTAGGTTTATGGTTAGTGTTAGTGTTAGGGTTAGTGTTAGAGTTAGGGTGAGGTTTAGAGTTAGGGTGAGGGTTAGGTTTAGTGTTAGGGTTAGGGTTAGGATTAGTGTCAGGGTTAAGGTTAGGTTTAGGGTTAGTGTTATGGTTATTGTTAGTGTTAGGGTTCATATCAGGTTTAGTGTTAGGATTTGTTTTAGTGTTGTGTTGAGGGTTACAGTGATGGTTATGGTTAGAATGATGGGTAGGGTTAGTGTTAGGAATAGTGTTTGGGTAAGGGTTAGTGTTAGATTTTGGCATAGTGTTAGGGTTAGAATTAGGGTTAGGGTAAGGGTGAGATTTAAGGTTAGTGTTAGGATTAGGATTATGGTTAGGGTTATGATTACAGTAAGGATTAGTTTTAAGGTTAGGGTTACTTTTAGGGTAACTTAGGTAGTGTTAGGTCTTAGGGTTAGGGTTAGGGCTAGGGTTAGGTTTAATGTTAGGGTTAGGTTTATATTTAGGGTTTTGGTTAGGGTTAGGTTTAAGTTAGAGTTAGGGTTAGTGTTAGGGTTCAAGTTAGGGTTAAGGTTAGGGTTAATGTTAGGTTTACGTTAAAGTTAGGGTTAGGGTAGGGTTAATGTTAGGGTTAGGTTTAGGGTTAGGGTTAGGGTTAGTGGTAAGGTTAGTGTTAGGTTTAGGGTTAGTTTAAGAGTTAGGGTAAGGGTTAGTGTTAATGTTAGGGTTAGGGTTCATGTTAGCATTAGTGTTAGGGTTAATGTTAGGGTTAGAGTTAGGTTTAAGGTTACCTTTAGTATTAGTGTTTGGGTTAGGGTTATAGATGTTGTTAGGGTTAGGTATAGGTTTAGGGTTAGTTTTAGGGTTAGGGGTAGGGTTAGTGTAATTAATAGGGTTAATTTTATGGTTATGGTTCATGTTAGGTTTAGGGTTAGGGTTATGTTTAGGGTTAATTTTAGGGTTAGGGTTAGGGTTATTGTTCAGGTTAGGGTTAGGATCAGTTTTAGAGTTACGGTTAGGGTTAGGGTTAGTGTTAGGATTAGTGTTAGGGTGAAGAATATGGTTTGTGTTAGGGTAAGGGTTAGGGTTAGGGTTTGTGTTAGGTTTAGGGATACGGGTAAGGGTTATGCTTATGGTTAATATTAGAGTAAGAGTGAGGCTTAGAGTTAGGTTTAGGCTTAGTTTTAGGGTTATGCATAGGTTAGGGTTAGTGTTAGGGCTAGGGTTAGGGTTAAGTTTAGGTTTAGTGTTAGAGTTTGGGTTATGGCTAGTTATAAGGTTGGGGTTGGGGTAAGGGTAAGTGTTATGATTAGAATTAGGGGTAGTGTTAGGTTTAGGGTTTATGTTAGGGTTATGGTTTGGGTTAGGGTTAGGTTTCCGTTAGGCTTAGGGTTAGGGTTAGGATTACATTTCTTGTTAAGTTTATTTTTAGGTTTAGGGTTAGTCTTAGAGTTAGGGTTAGGGTTAGGGTTTGTGTTAGGGTTAGGTTTAGGGTTAGGGTTTTTGTTAGGTTTAGGTTTAGGGTTAGTGTTATGTTTAGTTTTAGGTTTAAGGTTACTTTTAGGGTTAGGTTTAGGGTTAGGATTAGTTTTAGTATTAGGATTAGCATTTGTGTTAGGGTTAGGGTTAGTGTTAGGGTTAAATTTAGGCTTAGGCTTAGTGTTACTGTTAGTTTTATGTTTAGGTTTAGGATTAGGAATAGTGTTAGATTGGGCATAGGTTTAGGGTTAGTGACTGGATTAGGGCTAAAATTAGGATTAGTGTTAAGTTTAGGATTAGGATTAGTGTTAGTGTTACAGTTAGTATTAGGGTTAGAATATGTATTAGGGTTAGGATTAGGGTTAGGGTTAATTTTAGGGTTATGTTTAGTGTTACAGTTAGGGTTAGGTTTACTATTAATGTTTGGGTTAGGTTTAGTGTTAGATTTAGTTTTGAAATTAGGGTTAGGTTTAGGGAAAGGGTGAGGTTTAGGGTAAGTATTAACGTTTGGGTTAGTGTTAGGTTTAGGTTTAGGGTTAGGGTTAGTGTTAGGTTTAGGTTTAGGGTTAGGGTTAGTATTAGGGTTACAGTTAGGGTTAGGGTTATTGTTAGAGTTATGATTAGGGTTAGGGTTTGTGTAAGGGTTAGGTTAGGGTTAGGGTTAGGGTTGTATTTTGGGTTAGGGTTAGAATTTGGGTTAGGTTTAGGGTTAGTGGTAGGGTTAGGTTTAGGCTTAGTGTTAAAATTAGGTTTAGTTTTAGGGTTAGGGTTAGTGTTAGGGATAGTGTTAAGTTTAGGGAGAGGTTTAGGGTTAGGGTTAGGGTTAATATTAGGGTTAGTGTTAGGTTTAGTGTTATGGTTTTGGTTAGGTTTAGGTTTAGGGTTATTTTTAGAGTTAGTGTTAGTGTTAGGGTAAGGGTTAAAATTAGGGTTCTGGTTAGGCTTACATTTAGTTTAAGAGTTAATGTTAGGGTTAGGGTTAGGGTTTCAGTAAAGATTAAGTTTAGTTTACTGTAAGGATTAGGGTTTGGATTAGTGTTACAGTTAGGTTTAGGGTTAGAGTTTCATGTAGGGTTAGGGATATGTTTAATGTTAGTGTTAGGGTTAGGGTTAAGGTTAGGATTAGCATTAATGTTAGGTTTAGGTTTAGGGTTAGGCTTAGGGTAAGTGATAGATTTAGGGTTCAGATTATTGTTAATGTTATGGTTAGGGTTAGGTTAGGGTTAGTGTTATTTTACTGTTAGGGTTACGGTTTTGGTCAGGGTTTGTGTTAGGGTTAGGGTTAGGGTTAGAGTTATGCTTAGGGTTAGGCTTAGGGTTTGTGTTTGTTTTAGGGTTAGTGTTAGGGTTAGGGTTAGGTTTAGTGTTAGGTTTAGGGTTAGGGTTAGGTTAGTGACAGGGTTAGTGTTAGGTTTAGTGACAGGGTTAGTGTTAGGGTTAGGATTAGTGTAAGTGTTAGGGTTGTGGTTAGGTTTAGGGTTAGGTTTAGTGTTAGCGTTACGGTTAATGTAGCTTTAGAGTTAGGGTTAGGTTAGTGATAGGGTTAGGGTTAGTGTTCGAATTAGGTTTCGTGTTAGGGTTACTGTTATTGTTATTGTTAGGGTTAGGGTTAAGATTAGGTTTAGGGTTAGTGTTAGGGTTTGGATTACAGTTAGGATTTGTGTTAATAATAGGGATAGGCTTAGTGTTAGGATTAGGGTTAGGATTCCTGCTAGTGTTAGTGTTAGCGTTATGGGTAAGGTTAGGTTTCGTTTTACAGTTAGTGTTAGTTTTAGTGTTACAGTTAGTATTAGGCATAGTGTTAGGTTTAGGGTTAGTGTTAGGGTTTAGGGTTAGAGTTAGGGTTAGTTTTAGGGTTAGGGTTAGTGTAGTGTTACGGTCAGGGTTAGTGTTAGGCTTAGTGTTAGGATTAGGGTTAGTTTTAGGTTTAGTTTTATGGTTATTGTTAGGGCCAGTGTTAGGGTTCGGTAAGGGTTAGGGTTAGAGTTGGGTTAGGTTTACTTTTATGGTTTGTGTTAGGGTTTGTGTTCAAGTTAGGGTTAGGGATACGGTTAGGTGTAGGGTTATGTTTAGGTTTAGGGTTAGTGTTAGTTTTAGGTTTAGAATTAGTGTTAGGGTTAGCGTTAAGGTTAGGGTTAGGGATAGGAGGAGGGTAAGTTCAAGGGTTAGAATTAGGTTTAGGGTTAGTGTTGGTGTAAGGTTTAGGGTTATTGTTAGCTTTAGGGTTAGGGCTCAGGTTAGGGTTAGGTTTAGGGTAAGGTTTAAGGTTAGGGTTAGGTTTAGGTTTAAGGTTTGGGTTAGGGTTAGGGTTATGGTTAGAGTGAGTGTTAGGGTTAGGTTTGGGTGTGTTTTAAGTTAGTGTTAGGGTTTGTTTAAGGGTTAGTTTTAGTATTAGGGTTTGGGTTACAGTTCAGATTAGGGTTAGGTTTAGGTTTAGGGTTAGGGTTGGGGTTAGGGTTAGTGTTAGTGTTATGGTTAAGGTTAGGGTTAGGGTTAGGCTTAGTGTTAGGTTTAGGGTTATGATTAGAGTTATGTTAAGTGTTAGGACTAGGATTAGTGTTAGGGTTTAAGATAGGGTTAGGGTTAGGTTTAGTGTTAGGGTTAGGGTTCGTGTCATGTTTGGGGTTAGGGTTATGGTGAGTGTTAGGGTTAGGGTTAGTGTTAGGTTTAGTGTTAGGGTTGGTTTTAGTGTTAGGTTTAGTGTTAGGGTTAGTTTTAGTGTTTGGGTTAGTGTTAAGGTTACAGTTATGGATAATGTTAGTGTTAGGGATAGGTTTATATTTAGTTTTAGGCTTAGGGTTAGTGTTAGTGTTATGGTTAGGGTTAGGGATAAGGTTAGTGTTAGGGTTAGGTTTAGGGATATGATTAGTGTTAGGTTAAGGATTAGGATTAGGGTTAGTGTTAAGTTTGCTTTTTTAACATTAGGGTTAGTATTACTGTTTGGTTAGGGTTAGGGGTAGGGTTAATGTTAGTGTTCGGGTTAGGTTTAGGGTTAGGGTTAGTGATACGTTTAGGGTTATATTTAGGGTTAGTGTTAGTGATAGGGTTAGGATTGGTGTTAGGTTTAGTGTTAGGGTTAGGGTTAGGATTAGTGTTAGGGTCAGTGTTAGTGTTAGGAATAGGGTTAAGGGTAGTGTTAGGATTAGTTTTAGGGTTAGGTTTAGGGGTAGGTTTTGTGTCAGGGTTAGGGTTAAGGTTTGAGTTAGGATTAGGGTAAGTTTTAGGGTTAGGGTTATGGTTACAGATAGAGTTAGTTTTAGGGTTAGGATTAGGGTTAGTGTTAGGGTAAGGGTTAGTGTTAGTGTTAGGGTTAGTGTTAGGGCATGTGTTAGGGTGAGGGTTAGGTTTAGTGTTAGGGTTCGGGTTAGGGTTCAGGTTAGTGAGAGGTTTAGTGTTAGGCTTAGGGTTAGGGTTTGTGTTATGGTTAGGGTTAGGGTTAGAATTAGGGCTTGTGTTAGGGTTGGGTTAGTTTTAGTGTTAGATTTAGTGTTAGGATTAGGGCTTGAGTTAGCATTTGGGTTAAGATTACATTTAGCATAATGATAATTTAGGGGTAGGGTTCAGGTTAGGTTTAGGGTAATGGATAGTTTCGATTTAGTGATAATGCTAGGGTCAGCCTGAGCATTATCATTAGGGTTATGCTTGGGTTTGGGTAATGGATAGGGTAGAACTAGAGTTAGGGCAAGGTTTATGGTTAGAGTCAGGGCTAGGGGTAGGGTTAAGTTTAGGTTTAGTGCAAGGATTAAAGTTAGGGTTAGATTTAGGGTAAGGGTTAGGGCTAGGTTTAGGGTTCGAGTTAGGGTTAAAGCTAGGTTTGGGTCTTTGATTAGGTGTAGGTTTTGGGTTACATTAGGGCTCTTCTTAGGGATACAGCTAACGTAAGAACTAAGGTGATAATTAGGGCTAGTTTTAGGGTTACATTTAGGACTAAGTCTAGTTTTAGGATTAGGTTTAGGTATAGGGTGATGTTGTTAACTAGGTTAGGGTTGGGGTCAGAGTCAGGATCACAGTTGGTTTTATGGTTAGGGATAGGACTCAAATTAGGGGTAGGCTTAGGGCTAGATGTAGAGTTAAGACTTGGTTTAGGTTAAGGTTTAGGGTTAGTCCTATGGCTCGGTTTGTTTTAGGACTAAAACTAAAGTTAAGGGTAGTTTTAGGGTTAGCATTAATGTTATTGCTACTGATAGGGTGAGTTTAGGCTTAGGAGTAGATTTAGAGTTATTATTAATTCGAGGGTTAGGGCTATGGCTAGTGTTAGAGCTAAGATTAGGACTAGTGTTTGGATTATGATAAAGGATAGGGTTAGAACTAGGGATAGGGCTATGATAAGAGTTAGAGTTAGTCTTAGGGCTAGAGTTTGGGTTAGGGTTAGGGCTAAATTAGGGCTAGGAATAGGTCTAGGGTTAGTGTTAGGCTTAGGCCTAGGATTAGGGTTATGTTTATGTTTAGGTTTAGGGTTAGATTTAGGGGAAGGGATGCCTGTTTGATTTCCACCTCCATTTCCATTTACCCATAGGTGTCAAAATGAAGTGAAACCTTAAAATACAAAGTTTTCATGATAGTGAACCATTAAATTGAGAAGAACCTTCCATGGGAGCATATTAAGGCTAGATAAAAGATAACTCCTGCTCAGTTTCAAAGAAATTTGAACAAAACTAACTCTCACCCTATCATTACCTCTTAACCCTAGCCCTAGCCATAACCCTAAACCTAACATTAACCCTAACCTGATTAGAGAAGCATTGATCCTAGAATTCCCACACTTGGGGAGCCTTGTGAGGCAAGCTAAGTGATGAATCCTATGCAACATCAAACAAATCTGACCAAATAATTATGGGAGGTATTTCAGTACATGCATATTTTCCAGTTTTCTCATAAAGGGCTCTCGGACTAAGTTGTTTTTGCATGCTTAAGCATAGGCCTACTTTTACAAGGAACATACCAGAGTCCCTAGAGAAAAATGATGGAGTGTGTGAAGTTTCAAGCAGCTAGCACAAACCCTGTTTGATTTTCAGCTCCATTAACTTTCCCGTATAGGTCAAAATAAAGTGAAATCTTAAAATACAAAATTTTCCTGACAGCGAACCTGTGAATGGAGAAGGCCTAAACATGGGAAACAGAGTAAATCTAGCTAAAAGATAAATCCTGCCAAATATCAAAGAATTTTGAATAAAACTAACTCTAACCCTAACATTAGCTCTAACCCTAGCTCTTCCCCTAAACCTAACAGTTTTACGAAACCTTTGACCGTAGAATTTCCAAACTTGGGCAGCCTAGTGGGGAACCTAAGGGATGAATGCTGCACAGTATCAAAGAAATCTGTCCAAAAAGTTGATGGAGTATATCAGTACATGCATATTTCCTGTTATCTCCTAAAAGACTCTTGGATAAAGTTGTTTTTACATGCTTCAACTTAGGTGTACTGTCACAAGAACAAGATTGTTCACAGAGAATGATGGAGTGTGAAGTTTCAAGCAGCTAGCACCAATGCTGTTTGATTTTCAGCTCAATTTCCTTGACCTGTATAGGACAAAATAAACTGAAACTTTAAAATACAAACTGTTCCTTACAGTGAACCATTGAACCTTGGAGGCCCAAACAGGTGGAGTATAGTAAGAATAAGAGAAAAATGAATCCTGCCTGGTATCAAAGAAATTTGAAAAAAAGTAACTCTAATCCTAACAGTAGCTCTAACATTAGCCCTAAAACTATCCTTAACACAAACCCTAACCTGATTGAAAAACTGATTATCCTAGAAGTCCTAAACTTGGGGAGCCTAGTGGGCTAAGCTATCATATGAATCCTATGCAGTATCAAAGAAATATGATCAAATAATTGAGGTGGTATTTCAGTTCATGCATATTTCTCTGTTTTCGGCTAAAGGGCTCTCAGATAAAGTTGTTTTTGCCATCTTCATCTTGGGGCTACTTTCACAAGGAACAAACTAGAGAGTTCCCAAAGAGAACTATTTCAGTGTTTGAAGTTTCAAGCAGCTAGCACCAAACAGGTTTGATTTCAAACTCCATTTTCATTTACCTATATAGGTCAATATGAAGTGAAACCTTAAAATACAGAGTATCCCTGTTAGCAAACCATTGAAATGAGAAGGCCCAAACCTGAGGTACATATTACGGCTAGGTAAAAGATGACTCCTTCCTAGTATCAAAGAAATTTGTACAAAATCACTCTCACCCTAACACTATATCTAACCCTAGCCCTAAACCTAAACTTAATACTAACCCTAACCTGATTAGTGAACCATTGATCCTAGAAGTCCCACACTTGGAGAGGTTTGTGGGGAAAGCTACATCATGAATGCTACTCAGTATCAAACAAATCTGACAAAATAATTATTGGAGGAATTTCAGTGCATCCATATTCCCTGCTTTTTCCTAAAGGGCTCTCGGGTAAAGTTGTTTTTGTATGTTTCAGCTTAGGCCTACACTCACAAGGAACAATCCAGAGTGTCCCACACAAAGCATTGAGGGTGTGTGTGCAGTTTCAAGCAGCTAGCATAAACTCTGTTTGATTTCTAGGTCCATTTACATTTACTCGTATAGGTCAAAATGAAGTAAAATGAAAACATTAACTGTTCTGGACACCAAACAGTTGAACCAAAAGGTCTGAATCTGGGAAACAGAGTAAGGTTGGTTAAAGATGAATCCTGGATTCTATCAAAGAAATTTGAATAAAGTAACTCTAACCCTAACACTACCTCTAATCTGAGCCCCAATCCTAACCCTAAACATTAACATAGCCCTAACCCTAACCCTAACTTTAAACCTAATTTTAACTGTAACCATTGCCCAAATCCTAGCTCTAACTCTATCCATTACCATAACTCTAACCTTAACCTTATGCTAAATGTAGCACTAACCCTAATATTTACCCTTGACCTGCTCTAACCCTAATGCTCACCTTAGCCCTTAATCTACCTCCAACCATAACCCTTACCCTAAACCTAACTCTAACCCTAGGCCTAATTATAAGCCTAACCCTAACTCTAAAACTAGCCCTAATCCTAACCATAAACACAGCCCTAAACCTAGCTGTAATCCTATCTTTTACCCTAAACTTAAGCCTAACACAAATACTAACAATAGGACTAAACCTAACTGTATAGCTATTCTTTAGGTGATTCAAAACCATAAACCTAACCTGAACCCTAAAGCTAACCATATCCATTACTTTAAACCTAATGCTAATTTGAGCCTTAACCCTAAACCTTAACCCTAAACCCTAAGCCTTAACCCTGAAACCAATCCCTAATCCTGACCCTGACTGTAATAATACACCTAGCCCTAAACCTGACCTTTACCCTAAACCTAACCCTTACAGTAGACCTATTCATAACCAAACCCTACAACTACCCTTAACTGTAATGCAAGACCTGACACTAGCCCTAACCTTAATCCTAGCCCTAGCCCTAACCCAAACCCTCATCCGAGCCATAAACCTAGCCTTAAACATAACCCTCAACATAAACTTAACCCAAGACCTAATCTTAACCATAACCCTAGCCCTAACCTTAACTCTAACTGTATCCATTACCCTAAACATAACCCTTATCCTAATGATAACCCTAGGACCCAACCTAACCTATCACTATCCCCAAAACTATCAATTACCCTAAATGTAACCTGTACCCTAAACCTAACCCTATATTTACCCTAACCCTAACCCTAAGTCTGATTCGAGCCATGACCCTAAACCCAAACCTAAACCAAGCCCTAAAACTGACCCTGGCCATAATAATTCCCCTAGCTCTAAACTTGACTCTTATCGTATACCTAACCATTACAATAGACCTAGCCATAAAACTTTCTCTAAAACTACACCTAACTCTAACCCTAGACCTGAAATTAGCCCTAGCCATAATTCTCTCCCTAACCCTAACACAAACCCTAGCTCTTATCCTAGCCCTAAACATAGCATTAATTACAAACCTAACCCAAACTCTAGGCCTAACCCTGACACTAACCCTCACCCTAATCTTAGCCCTAATTTAGCCCTATCCCTAACAGTAGTCCTAAGACTAACTCTAACTCTCACATTAGACTTTCACTTGTTCTAACCATATCCCTTACCATAACCCTAACCCTAGCTCTAATCCTAGTCCTAACCCTTGCCCTATCCTTTGCCCTAGCATTAACCTTAGAAAATACCTAACTCTAAATCGAGCCCTAACCCAAAGACTAAGCCAAACCCTAATACTAACCCAAAACATAACACTAATCCTAAAACTAGCTCTAACACTAACCCTAAAAAAACCCGAGCTATAGCTATAACCCTAACCCCTAACCTAAACCAAACCCTACCCATAACCCTAGCCCTGATATGAGTTGTAAGCCGAACTCTTAAGCTAACCATGAACCTGACACTGACCCTAACACTACTAGCTCTAAACATCGCCCTAACCCTAAACCTAATCCCAACACTAATTCTAGCACTAAAACCCTAAAACTAGCCCTAAACATCTCCCTAGTACTTACATTAGCCCTAACCCTAATTCTACCCCTAACTTAATCCAAAACCTAGCCCTAATCCTAGCTTTAACCCTAGCCCTATTCATAACCATTAACCTAGCCCTAAACTGATCTCTAACTCTATTCATTACCATAACCAAAACCATAACCCTAATGCTTAACCCTAGGCATGAACCTACACGTATCCCTAATCTTAACCCAATCTATTATCCTGAACCTAACCTGAACCTAAACCTAACCCTATCTTTACCCTAACCCTAACACTTACACTAATTCAAGCCCTAACTTTAAACCTTAACCTATCCCAAACCCTAACCCTGACCTTGACCCTAATAAAACCCCTAGCTCTCAACTTCAACATAACCATACACTTAACCCTTACCCTAGACGTAGCCATAATCCTAACCCTAAAACTATCTTTAACCATAATTCTGGACCTGAAATTAGCCCTAGCCCTAATCCTAGTCATAAACCTAAAACAAACCCTAGACCTCATCCTAGCTCTAAACCTAGCTTTAATCATAACCTTAACACTAACCCTACCCCTAACCCTAATTCTAACCCTCACCCTACCTCTATACCTAGCTATAATGCCATCTCTTACCCTAAACTTAACCCTAACCCTAACCCTAACTCTAGGCTTAAGCCAAACAATAAACCTAGACCTAATGCTAGCACTAATTTAGCCCTACCTCCAACCATAACACTAACCCTAGCCCTAAGCGTCACTCTAACGCTCACCCTATACCTATCTCTAATTCTACCCTATCCCTTACTGTAACCCTATCCCTAGCCCTAACCCTTGCCCTATGCTTAGTCCCAGCCCTAACCCTCGATCTAACTCCAAATCTAACCCTAACACTAAGCCTAAGCTTAACACTTACACTATCCCTAAACCTAACCCTAGGACTTAACCAAAACCAAGCAATATCCCTAACCCTAAACATTAACTTAAAACAAACCCTAGCACTAAACCTAGACCTATTCCTAGCCCTAATTCGAGTTCTAACACTAACTTTAAAACTAACACTGACCCTGACTCATATCCTAACAATCAACCTAGCTCTAAACACCACCCTCACCTTAAACCAAATGATAAGAATAACCCTAACAATAATTCGAGTCCTATCCCTAACCCTAACAAACCCTGACCTGACTCTTATCCTAACACAAACCCTATCTATAAATATCACCCTAAACATAAACCTAACCTAACACTAAACTTAACCATAACACTAAAACTAACCTAAATTTAACCCTAGTTCTTACATTAGCTGTTGCCCTAAACCTATCCCTAACCCTAACACAAAAACTAGCCCTAATCCGAGCCCTAAACCTAAATTTAACCATAACTCCAACCCTAACCATAGCCCTAACCCTAGCTCTAAACCAATCCCTTACCCTAAGCAAAACCCTAAACCTAAGTGTAACCCTAGACCTATCCCTAATCCTTAGGCTAACCAAAACACTAACTCTATTAATCACCCTAACCCTAGCTCTCATTCTAGTTCTAACACTATCCCAAATTCTAACCCTTACTCTGACCCTTATACTCACCCTGCCACTATTCCTAGGTCTAACTCTAACCTTAACTCTAACCCAAAAACTATGGTAATGCTACTCCTAGATCTAACCCTGAAGCTATCTCCAAGCCTAGCCCTAACCATAGCTCAGAACCTAACCCTTACGCTAAACATAACCCTAAACCTAACCAGGGTTCTAACCCTCAAACTAAACATAACTCAAGACCTAATCCTAACCATAACCCTAGCCCTAACCTTCACTCTCACTATATCCATTACCCTAAACATTACCCTTACCCTAATGCTAACCCTAGGCCTAACCCTAACCTTATCATGATCCCCCAAACTGTCAATTACCCTAAACCTAACCTGAACCCTAAACCTCACCTTATCATTACCCTATGCTAAACCTAATGCTTACTGGAGCCCTACCCCTAAATTCAAACCTAAACTGAAGCCCAAAACTGACCCTGCTATTAATAATTCCCCTAGGTATAAACCTGATTATTACCCTATACCTAAACCTTACACTAGACTTAGACATAAACCTAACCCTAAAATTATCCATAACCATAACCCTAGACCTGACTTTAGCCCTAGCCATAATCCTAGCCGTAATGCTAGCACAAACCCTAGTCCTTATCCTAGCCCTAAATATAGCCTTAATTATAACTTAACCCTAACCCTAGGCCTAAACCTAACACTAACCATAGCCCTAATCTTAGCCCTAATTTAGCCCTATCCCTAACCCTAACCCTAGACCAAAGACTAACTCTAACTCTCACCGTAGCCCTAACTCTAGTTTTAACCCTATATATTACTGGAAGCCTAATCCTAGCCTGAACCGTAGGTCTAACCCTAGCCCTATTCATATCCCTGGCCATAACCCTAGATCTAAACCTAACTATAAATCTAACCCTAACAGTAAGCCTAAGCCTAAACCTAACCCTAGCCCTAACCCTAAGGCTAATCCTAAAACTAGCCCTAACATTAGCCCTACCACTAAAACAAAACTGAGCCATAGAACTAACTCTAATCCTTAACATAAACCAAGCCCTAATCCTACACCTAGCCCTAACCCTAGCAATAATTCGAGTCTTAAGCCGAACCCTAAAACTAATCCTCAACATGACTCTGACCTTAACACTAAACCTAGGTCTAAATATCACCCTAACCCTAACCCTAAACCTAACACTAGATCTAGTCCTAACCCCTAACATGAAAATTAGCCCTAATCATAACCCTAGAACTTACATCAGGCGTAACCCTAACCCTAGCCCTAACTTAACCCAAATCCTAGCCCTATTCTGAGCCCTAACTCTAGCTTTAACCCTAAACCTAACTCTAACCCTGTCACTAATTGTAACCATAGCCCTAGCTGTAACCCTAGCTGTAACCCTATCCATTACCCTAACTATAACTCTAATTCTAACCCTAGGCCTAAACCTAACCCTATTCCTAATCTTCACCCTATCCATTACCCTAAATCTAACCTGAAACCTAAACGTAACCCCATCATTACGCTGATCCTAAACTTAATGCTAATTCGAGTTCTAACTTTAAACCTTAACCTATCCAAAACACTAATTGTGACCATGACTCTAATAATACATTTATCTCTAAACCTGACCCTAACCCTAAATCTAATGCTTACACAAGGCATAGCCATAAACGTAACCTTAAACTATCTTCAACCATAAACCTAGACCTGAAATTAGCCCTACCCATAATCCTAGCCTTAAACCTAGCCTTAATCCTAACCCAAACCATAACCCTAATTCTAACCCTTACCCTAGCCCTAAACCTACCTATAATCCCATCCCTTACCACAAACCTAAACATAACCCTAAACCTAACCCTAACCCCCACCCTAACCCTAGGCCTAATACTAAGACTAAGCCTAGCACTAATCCTAGCCCTAATTTAATCCTATCCTAAGCCTAACCCTAGAACCTAAGACTAACTCGAACTCTTGCCCTAGCCCTAGCCCTAGTTCTATCCTTAGTCCAATCCTAACTCTAGATCTAAACCTAACTCTAAATCTAAACCTAACTCTAAATTTAACTGTAATCATAAGCCAAACCAAACCATAACACTACCCCTAACCATAATGCTAATCCTAAAACTTGCTCTGGCCCTGGCCCTACCCATAAAACAAAACCAAGCCATATCCCTAACCCAAACCCTTAACCTAAACCAAACCCAAACCTTACACCTAGCCCTAACCCTAACTCTAAAAATTACTCTGACCTGAGGTGGACCCTAAAACTAATCCTAGCTCTAATCATCACCCTAACTTAAATTAACCCTAACACTAGATCTAGCCTTAACCGTAACCCTAAAACAAGCCTTAATTGTAACCCTCGTTCATACATTAGTCATTGTTCTAACCCTAGCATTAACCCTAACACAAATCCTACCTGGATACGAGCCCTAAACCTATTTTTAACTCTAATCTTAACCCTAACACTAGCCCTAAAGCTAACCCTAACCCTAGCTCTAACCCTATCCCTTACTCTAAGCCAAACCCTAACCCAAATGCTAATCCTAGTCCTAACCCTAATCCTTAGCCTAACTTCAACTCTAACCATATTACAAGTCTTAACCCTAGTCCTCATTCTACCTCTAAACCTAACCCTGACACTCATCTAGCCCAAACCCTAGCTCTAAAACTATCCATTACACTAAACATAACCCTAACCCTAATGCTAACCCTAACCTGATTGCTGAAACCTAACCCATCTGTTACCTTAAACCTTAACTAAAACCCAGAGTAAACCCTTCCATTACCTTAACTCTAAATCTAATTCTAATGCTAATTCGATCCCTAACCCCCTAACTTTAGCGTAAACCAAATACTAACCCTGATCCTGACCGTGACACTAATAATTCCAGCACTACAGCTGACCTTTAACCTAAACTTAACCCTTACACTCAACTAGCCATAACCTAACCCTAAAACTATCCTTAACCATAACCCTAGACCTGATATTATCCCTAGACTGAGTCCTAGCCCTAACCCTATCAGAATACCTACCCCTCATTCTAGCCCTTATCCTAGCCTTAATCCTAAAATGAACCATAACCCTAGGCCTAATCCTAATTCTAACCCTCACCCTAGCCCTAAACCTAGCAATAACCAAACTCATTCCCCAAAACTTAACTCTAACTACAGTGCTAACCCTAACCCTAGCCCAACCACTAGGCTTAACCCTAACACTAACGCTAGTCCTAATCCTAGCCCTAATTGAGACCTAACCCTAACCCTCACACTAAGCCTAATCCTAAGAATAACTCTAATTCTCACCCTAGACATATCCCTAGTTCTAACCATATTCCTTACCATAACCCTAATCCTAGCCCTAAACCTAGCATGAGCCCTAACTCTAAATCTAACCCTAATCCTAAGCCTAAACTTCATTCTAAAACTAGCCCTAACCCTGTTGCTAATCCAAAATCTAGCCTTAACCCTAGCCCTAGCCCTAAAACAAAACTGAGCCATAGCCCTAATTGTAACTCTTAACCTATCCCAAAACCTAACACTACACCTAGCACTAACTTTAGCCCTAATTCGATTCCTAAACCTAACACTAAAACTAACCCTGACACTGACATTGACCCTAAATATAACCCTTGCTCTAAACATCACCCTAACCCTAACCCTAAAACTGGCACAAATTCTAACACTAGTTCATACATTAGCCATAGCCCTAACCCTAGCTCTAAGCAAAACCGAATTCTAGCCCTTATTTGAGACTTAACCCTAGTTTTAAACTTAACCCTAACCCAAACCTAGACCTAAACCTACCCCTAACCCTAGCCAGAATCCTAACCATAACCCTAGCCTTATCACTAGCTCTAAACCTATCCATTACCCTAAACCTAACCATAACCCTAATATTAACCCTATGCCTAACCTTATTGCTAACCCTAACCTTATTCATTAACCTAAACCTAACCCTATCATTACCCTAACCCTAATGCTAATGCTAATTTGAGCCCTAATCCTAAACTTAACCTAAGCCAATCCCTAATTCTGACCCTTCCTGTAATAATGTACCTAGCTCTAACCCTGACCCTACCCCTAAACCTAACCATTATACTAGACCTAGTCATAAACCTAACCCTAAAACTACTCCTAACGTAACTATAGACCTGATATTTGTCCTAGCTGTAATCCTAGCCCTAACCTTAACACAAACCATAGCCTAAACCTTAACCCTAACCCTAACCCTAGCCCTAATCCTATCCATAACCCTAGCTCTAAACTTAGCTCTAATCCTATCAATTACCCTAAACCTAGTTCTAATTCTAATGCTAGACCTAGGTCTAAATCTAACCCTATGCCTAACTGTAACCCTATCCATTATGCTAAACCTAACCTGAACCCTAATCCTAACCCTATCATTACACTAACACAAACCCTAATGCTGATTTGAGCCCTAACCCTAAACCCTAACCTAAACAAAACTCTAAACATGACCCTGACCCTAATAATACTCCTAGCTCTAAATTTAACCCTTACCCTAAATCTAACCGTTACACTGAACATAACCATAAAACTATCCCTAAATATCCCTAACTGTAACCCTGGAACTGACATTTGCCCTAATACTAATCCTAGCCCTAACCAAAACACAAACCCTAGCCCTCATTCTAGCCCTTAACCTAGATTAATCATAACTCTAACAAAACCCTAGACCTAACCCTAATTCTAACATTTATCCTAGCCCTAAACCTAGCTCTGACCCCATCATTTACACTAAACCTAACCCTAAGCCCAAACCTAACACTAGGCCTAAACATAAACATAAACCTAGCTGTATTCCTAGCCGTAATTAACCCTATACCTAACCAAACCCTAAGCCTATCCCTAAGACTAACTCTCACTCTTGCCCTAGCCCTATCCCTAGTTCTAACCCTATTTTTATCATGACTTTAATCCTACTATAAACCTAGAACTTATGCTAGCCATATCCTTAGCCCAAGACCTAACCCTAGATCTAATCCTAACTCTAAATCTAACTCTAAATCTAAGACTAAACCTAACCCTAACACTAGTCCTAAACCAAATGCTAATCTTAAAACTAGTTCTAACCATAGCCCTAGTCCTAAAACAAAATCAAGCCATAGTCCTAACTTTAAAGCTTAACCTAAACCAAAACCTAACCCTACACCTAGCCCTAACCCTACACCTAGCCCTAACCCTAGCCCTAATTCGAGTCCAAACCATAACCCTAAAACTACCCCTGACTTTAATTTCGACCCTAAAACTATCCCTAGATCTAAACATCACCCCAACATTAAACCTAACCCTAACACTAAACCTAGTCCTAACCCCAATCTTATAATGAGCCCAAATCATAACTCTACTACAAACATTGGCTGTAACTCTAAACCTAGCCCTATCTCTAACCAAAACTTAGCCCTAATCCAAAACCTAACCCTATCTTTAACCCTAAAACTAATCCTAAATGTAGCCCTAAACCTAGGTCTAACCCTATTACTTACTCTAAGCCAATCCTAACCCTAATGCAAACCCTAGGCCTAACCCTAATCCTATTACTAGTCCTAACCATAGCCCTCATTCTACCTCTAACCATAACTCAAACTTGACACTTATTCTTACCCTAAAGTTAACCATAAGTCTAAACTGGACCTTAACCCTATACTGAACCCTAACACTAGCATTAGAAATAAACCTATTCCTAAACCTAACCCTAACACTAGCCCTAGACCTAAATGTAATCCTAAATCTAGACATATCTCTAGCCATAGACCTAAACAAAACCAAGCCCTAGCCCTAATAATAAACTTTAACCTAACCCAAACACTAACCCTACCCCTAGACCTAACCCTAGTGATAATTCTGGCTTTAAACCTAAAGCTAACTCTAACCTGAACACTGACCCTGACCCTAACACTAACTCTAGCTCTACACATCACAATAACCCTAACCCTAACACGTGACCTAGCCATAACACAAACCCAGAAACTGGCCCTATCATAACCCTAGTTCGTACATTATCTGTAACCCTAACACTAGCCCTAACCTATCCCAAATTGGCCCTAATCTGACCTTAACCCAGATTTAACCCTAACACTAACCCTAGCTGTAAGCCAATCCCTAACCCTTGCCCTATATCTAAATCTTATCCTATTTGTTACCTTAAGCCAACCCCTAAACGTAATGCTAACCCTGGTCCTAACCCTAATTCATAGCCTAACCCAAACCCTAACCCTATTACTAGTACTAACCCTAGCCCTCATTCTAGCTCTAACCATAACCCAAACATTAATCCTAACCCTGAAACTTATACTGACCCTAACACTAACCATAGGTCTAAAACTGACCCTAACCCGAATCCGAACCCTAATACTAGCCTTACTGGTAACCGGTAATCCTATACATAAACCTAAACCTAACACTAGTGCTAGACCTAAACCTAATTCTAAATCTAGCAATAACTCTAGCTCTAGACTGCAACAACAACCTTTCCCTAGCCCTAACAATCACCCTTAACATACACAAACACTAACCCTACTTCTAGACCTAACCCTAGTCCTAAATCTGACACTAACCCCAACACTCACTCTAACCTAAACACTGACCCTGACCCTAACATAAACCTAGCTCCAAATCTCACCCTAACTCAAAACCTAATCCTAACACTACACCTAGCCATAACCTTAACCCTAAAAATAGCCCTAAACATAACCCTATCTCTTAATTACCTATGGCCCTAAGCCTAAGACTAAACTAACACAAAACCTAGCCCTAATCCTAGGCCTAAACATAGCCCTAAGTGTAACTCTAAACTAACCCTAACCCTAACCCAAACCTAACCCTCACCTTAGAACTAACCCTAGCTCAAAGCCTAACCTTTACCATTAACATGACCCTAGCCCTATCCCAAACCCTAATCTAACCCTAACCCTAATCCTAACCTAAACCATAGCCCTAACCATAGCTCTAATTCTATACACTACCCTAACCCTAACCCTAATCCTAACCATAACCCTAGCCCTAAACCTAGCTCTAATCCTATCCATTACCCTAACCATAATCCTAACCCTAATTCTAACACTAGGCTTAACCCTAACCCTATCACAATCCCTAAACCTATCCATTACCCTAAAACTAATCTGTACCCTAATTCTAAGCCTATTCATTACCCCAACCCTAACTCTAACCCTAACACTAATTAAAGCCCTAAACCTAAACCGTAACCTAAACTGAACCATAAGCTATACCCTGACTTTAATAATACATCTAGCTCTAAACTTGACCATTACCTTAAACCTAACCCTTACACTAGACCTAACTGTAAACATAACCCTAAATCCATCCCTAACCATAACCCTAGACTTAACCCTAGACACTTACCCTAACACAAACCCTAGATCTAAAATTTATCCTAACTGAAAAACTAACTCTAAAACTAGACGAAACTTAAATCTACCCATAAACATAACCCTAGCTTTTACATTACCCATACACCCAACACTAGCCCTAAACCTCACAAACAACCTAGCCCTAAACCTAGCCCCAAATCTAGACCTAAGCATAACCCTAAACCTATCTCTAGCATTAACCTTAACACTAACCTGGCTCTGGCCCTAACCCTACTAAAATTCTAATCCTTACCCTAAACGTAAAAATAGCCCTAACCCTCAACATAACCTAAACCTAGCCTGAATCCTAACTGTAACCATAGCACAAATCCTAGCACAAACTCTATCCATTACCCTAAACATAACCCTTACCCTAATGCTAACCCAAGCCATAACCCTAACCCTAACACTAACCATAGCCCTGACTCTAAACCTAACCCTCAACCTAGACCTAACCCTAGCTCAAACCCTAACACTTCTGCTAAACCTAACACTAACACTAACCCTAGGCCTATCTCGAAACCTAGCCAAAATCCTAAGGTTAACACAAGCCCTAACACTAGCACTAACCCTATCCTTTACTCTAAATATAAACCTAACTCAAATGCTAACCCTAGGCCTAACCCTAATCCTATCGCTAACACTAACCCTTTCTATTACTCTAAACCTAACCTGAACTCTAAACCTAACACTATCCATTACTTTAACCCTAACCCTAATGCTAATTTGAGCCCTAACCCTAAACCTTATCCTAAACCAAACCCTAAACCGGACTCTGACCATAATAATACACCTAGCTCTAAACCTGACCTTTACCCTAAACCTAACTTTCCACTAGACCTAGCCATAAACCTAAAGTTAATACTATTCCTAATCATAACCCTAGACCTGACATTATCCCTAGCCCTAATTCTAGCTCTAACCATAACACAAACCCTAACCCTCATCCTAGCCCTAAACCTAGCTTTAATCCTAACCTGAAAACTCACCCTATTCCTATACCTCATTTTAACCCTCTCCCTAGCCCTGAACCTAGCCATAACCTCATCCCTTCCCTTAAAACTAATCATAACACTAACACTAACCCTAATTCTAGCCCTAACCATGGGTCTAACCCTAACACTAAACCTAGCGCTAATCTAGCCCTAATTTAGCCCTAACCCTAAGCAAATCCCTAATTCTAGCTCTAAGAATAACTCTAACTCAACCTATCCCTATTTCTATTTCTAAACCTGTCTATTACCATAACCCTAACACTAGCCCTAACCTTAGCCCTAACCTTAGATCAAACTATAACTCTAAATCTAACCCTAACCTTAAGCCTAAACCTCACCCTACCACTAGTTGAACACTATCGCTAATCATAAAACTAACCTTAACCCTAGCCCTAGCCCTAAACAAAACCGAGCCATTACCCTAACCTTAAACCTAACCTAAACCAAATACTAACCCTACAACTAGCCATAACCCTACTCAAATTCGAGTCCTAGGACTAAAACTAACCCTTACCCTGACTCATATCCAAACACTAAACCTAGCTCTATATATCACCCTAACCATAAAGCAAATGCTAACACCATTCCTAGCCCAAACCCTAACCATAAAACTAACCCTAATAATAACCCTAGTTCTTACATTAGCCATAGTCCTAACCCTAGCCCTAACCCCAAAACAAAAATAGCCCGAATCTGAGCCCTAAACCTAGATTTAACCCTAACCCTAGCCCAAGCCCTAAACCTAACCCTAACCCTAGCTCTAAACCTAGCTATAACCCTATCCCTTATCCTAAGCCAAACCCTATCCATAATGCTAACCCTAGTCCTAATTGTAATCCTTAGCCTAAATCAAATACTAAACCTATTACTAGTCCAAACCCTAGCCCTCATTCTAGCTCTAAACCTAACCCCAAACCTAACCCTAACCTTCACCCTTATTCTGACCATAACACTAATTATAGGTCTAAACCTGACCCTAACCCTAAACTGAACCCTGAAACTAGTCCTACCAGTAAACATTTACCTAAACCTAACCCTAACACTACCCCTAGACCTAAACATAATCCTAAATCTAGTGATAACTCTAGCCCTAGACCTAAACAAAAACGTAGTCCTAGCCCTAACAATAACACTTAACCTAAAATAAACAATAACACTACCCTTAGACCTAACCCTACTCCTGATTCTGGCTTTCATCCTAACTCTAATTTGAACACTGACCCTAACACTAACACTAAACATAGCTCTAAAACTGACTCTAAACCAAAATCTAAACATAACACTAGACCTAGCCATATCCCTAACCCTAAAACTATCCCTAATTAGAACCCTAGATCTTACATTACCCATAGCACTAACCCTAGATCTAAACCTAACTCAAAACCTAGCCCTAATCTAAGGCCTAAAACTACCATAAGCATAACCATAACCCTAAACCTAGCCCTAACCCTAAGCCCAACCCTCACCTTAGACCTAAGCATAGCTCAAAGCCTAACCTTTGGCCTAAACATAACCCTAGCTTTATCCCTAACAATAACCCTAACCCTAACCCTAACTCTATACATTACCCTTATGATAACCCTATTCCTAATGCTAAACCTAGGCTTAACCCTAACCCTATCGCAAACCCTAAATCTCTCCATTACCCTAAACCTACACTGAACCCTAATCCTAACCCTATCCATTACCCTAAATATAACTCTAAACCTAATGTTCATTTGAGCCCTATCCCTAAATCTTAACCTAATACAAACCTTAACCCTGACCCTGAACCTAAAAATACCCCTAGCTCTAAAACTGACCCTTACCCTAAACTTAACATTACACTAGACTAAGACATAGACCTAATCCCAAATCTACTCCTAACTGTAACACTAGACCTGACATTATCCCTAGCCCTAATTCTAGACCTAACCCTACAACAAACCTTTGCCCTCATCCTAGCCCTAAATCTAGCCTTAATCATAACTGTAACCCTAACCCTAGCTCTAATCCTAATTCTAACCCTCACTCTACCTCCAAACCTAGCTATAGCACATCCCTTACCCTAAACTTAACCCTAAACCTGGTCCCAATGCTAGGTCTAAGCTGAACACTAACCCTAGTTCTAATCCTTGCCCTGATTTAGCTCTATCATAAAACTAACCATAACCCTAGCCCTAAGACTAACTCTAACTCTCCCCCTAGACTTATCCCTAGTTCTATCCCTATCATTTACCATAACCCTAAACCTAGTCCTAACCCTTGCACTATCATTAGACCTAGCCGTAATCATAGATCTAACCCTAACTCCAAGTCTTAACATAACCCTCAGCCTAAGCCTAACACAAACACTAGCCCTGACACTAACACTAATCATATAACCTAGGACTAAAACAAAACTGAGCAATAGAGGCTGAGGATGTGGCTCAAGTGGTAGCACATTCACCTGGCATGAGTGGGGTGCTGGATTTGATCCTCAGCAACAATAAAAATATAATTTTAAAAAAAGATGTTGTGTCCACCAAAAACTAAAAAAATAAAAAATATTCAAAAATTCTCTCTCTCTCTCTCAAAAAAAACAAACAAAACAAAACAACAACAACAAAAAAACACAACTGAGCAATACTCCTAACCTTAAACTTTAACATAAACCGAACACTAACACTACACCTAGACCTAATCCTAGCCCTAATTCAAGTCCTAACCATAACCTTAAACTAACCCTGACCCTGAATAATATCCTAACACTCACCCTAGGTCTAAACACCACCCAAAACTTGAACCGAACCCTTAATCGAACACAAGCACTAACCCTACCCCTAGACCTAAACTAGTTCTAATTCTGGCGGTAACCCTAACTTTAACTTTAACTCTAACCCAAACATTGACCCTGCCTTTAAGAGTAAACCTACCTCTAAACCTGACCCTAAACAAAAATCTAAACCTAACACTAGACATAGCCAAAATCCTAACCCTAAAACTAGCCCTAATCATAACCCTAGCTCTTACATTACCCACAGCCCTAACCCTAGGCTTAAACCTAACACAAAACCTAGAGTTAATCCTAAGCCTAAGCATAACACTAACTTTAACCAAAATCTAACACTTGATTAGTTCTAATCCTAGCTCAAAGCCTAACCCTATCAATTAGCCTCAAAGCCTAACCCTTATTCTAAACATAAACCTACACCTATCCCTAAATATACCCCTAACTCTAGCCCTAATCCTAAACTTATCCCTAGCCTTAAACCTAGCTCTAAACCTACCCATTACCCTAAAACTAAACCTAAACCTATTGATAACCCTAGGCCTAACCCTAACCCTAAACCTAACCAGAAATCTAACACTAGACCAAACCCTAAACCTCACACTCACCATAGACCTAACTCTAGCTCAAACATTAACCCTTACCATAAACCTAAACATAACCATAGCCCTAAACCTAAACCTCAATCTAACACTAACCATAGCCCTATGCCTACATCTAACCGTATCCATTACTCTAAACCTAACCCTACCCCTAATGATAATGCTAGCCCTAATCCAACCCTAACCTTATCCATACTCTAATCTTATCCCTAGACCTAACTCTAAACCTAACCCTCGCCCTAGCCCTAACCCTACATCAAAACCTAACTCTTATGCTAAACATAACCCTAACACTAATCCTAGTTCTAACCCTAACCCTAGCCCTAACTCAAGACCTATCCCTAACAATAACCATAGCCCTAACCTTAGCTCTAACCCTATCCATTTTCCTAACCATTACCCTTACCCTAATGATAACCCTAGGCCTAACACAAACCCTATCGCTAAACCTAACCCTATCAATTACCGTAAACCTAACCTGAACCCTAAAAAAATCCTAACATTACCCTAACCATGCCTAATGCTTATTTGAGCCCTAATGCTAAACCCTATCCTCAACCAAACTCTAACCTGATCATGACCCTAATAATTCCCCTAGCTCTAAACCTGACCCTTAGCCCTAGACCTAACCCTTACACTAGTCCTAGCCATAAACCTAATCCTAAAACTGTCCTCTCCTCAATCGTAACACCACACCTGACATTAGCCCTATCCCTAACCCTAGCCCTAACCCTAACAAATACCCCAGCCCTAATCCTAGCCCTAAATCTAGATTAATCTTAACCCTAGCCATAACCCTAGCTCTAACCCCAATACTAACCCTAGCCCTAATCTTAGCGCTAATTTCACCCTATCTTTAAACCTAACCCTAACCCTAGATCTAAGAATAATATAACTCTCACACTAGCCCTATCAAAAGTTCTAACCCTATCCTTAAAATAACCCTAACCCTAGCCCTAAATTTAGTCCTAAACTTTGCCCTATCCATAGCCCAAGAACCAACCTTAGATCATAATCTATCTCTAAATCTAACCCTAACCCGAAGACTAAGCCTAAACCTAACACTAGCCCTAACCCTAACACTAAACCTAAAACTAGCCCTAATCCTAGCTCTAGCTCTATAAAAACAATCGGGCAATAAGCTCTATCCCTAACCCTTAAACTAAACCAAACCCTAACCATACACATACCCCTAACCCTAGCCCTAATTCAAGTTTTAAGCTGAACCCTAAAACTAAACCTGACACTGACTCTGACACTAAAACTAATCCTAGCTCTAAACATCACCCTAATCCTAACACTAAACCTAGCCCTAATCTTAACCCTAAAATTAGCCCTAATCGTAACCCTTGTAGTTACATTAGCCATAATCCTAACCCTATCACTAACTTAACCCAAATCCTAGCCCTAATCCGAGCCCTAACCTGAGCTTTAACCCTAACCCTAACACTAGCCCTAGCCCCAATCATAACCACGACCCTAGCCCTAACCTTATACATTACCATAAAAATAACCCCAACCCTAATAATAACCCTAGGCCTAAACCTAACCCTATCTCTAATCCTATACCTATCCATTTCCCTAAACCTAACATGAACCCTAATTCTAAGCCTATCATTACTCAAACCCTTACCCTAATGCTAATTCAACCCATAACTTTAAGCCTTAACCTATTCAAAACTCTAACCTAGACCTTCACCTTAATAATACCCCTAGCCCTAAACTTGACCATAACAATAAACCTAAAGTTTACACTAGATGTACCCATAATCCAAACCCTAAAACTATCTTTAAACATAATTCTATACTTGAAATTAGCCATACTCCTAATCCTAGCCCTAACTCTAAAACAAACCCTAGCCCTAAACCTAGACTTAATCATAACCCTAATCCTAACCCTTATTCTAAACATCACCCTACCTCTAAAACTAGCATAACACCTTACCCTAAACTAAATCCTAAATCTAACCCTAATTCTATGCTTAAGCTGAACACTAACCATAGACCTAATCCTAGCCTTAATTTAGCTCTATCCTTAACCCTAACCCTAACCTTAGCCCTAAGAATAAAATAATTCTTACACTAGCCCTATCACTAGTTCTAAACCTAGCCCTTACCATAACCCTAACCTAGCCCTACCCCTTGCCCAATCCTTAGTCCCAGACCAAAGCCTAAGCCTAAGCCTCACACTAACACTAAACCTAATCCTAATGCTATTCATAAAACTAGCCCTAACCCTTACACTAGCAGTAAAACAAAAACAAGCAATAGTCCTAACTGTAAATCTAACTTAAACCAAACCTTAACACTACACCTAGACCTAACCATAGTCTTAATTCGAGTCCTAATCCTAACCTTAAAAGTATACCTGACACTGGCTCATATGCTAAACTCACCCTAGCTTGAAACACCATCCTAAACTTAAACCAAAACTTAACAGTGACCCTTGCCCTTATTTAAGTCCTAACCCTAACCCTGACCCTGAGTCATATCCTAAAACTAAAGGTAGCTCTATATATCATCCTAAACTTAAACTTAACCCTAAAACTAAAACTAAACCTCCCTCTAGCCCTAACCCTAAAACTAACCCTAATTGTAACCCTAGTTCTTATATTAGTGATTGCCCTAACCCAAGTCCTAACCCTAACACAAAACTAGCCCTAATTTGAACCCTAAATCTAACTTTAACCTTAACCCTACCCTAACTCTAGCCATAACCCTAGCTCTAAACCTATCCCTTACCCTAAGTGAAACCTTAACCGTAATGGTAAACCTAGACCTATCCCTAATCCTTAGGCTAACAAAAATCCTAACTTTATTAATAGTCCTGACCCTAGCCCTCACTCTACCTCTAATCCTATCCCAAACCCTTTCTCTAACCCTGACCCTTATTCTGACCCTAACACAAACCCTAGGTCTAAAACTGACCCTAACCCTAGAGCAAACCTTAACACTGGCCATACCGCGAACTTATACCTAAACCTAACCCTAACCCTAGCCCTAAGTCTAACTCTAACTCTCACACTATCCCTATCCCTAGTTCTAAGCCTATCTATTACCATAATCCTAACCCTAGCCCGAACCCTTGCCCTATCTTTAGTCGTAGCCCTAACCCTATATCTAACCCTACCTTGAAATCTAACCCTAACCATAAGCCTAAGCCAAACACTAAAACTAGCCCTAACCTTAATGCTAATGGTAAAAGTAACCCTAACCCTAACACAAGCAGTAAAACAAACTGAGCAATAGCCCTAATCATAAGCCTTAACTTCAACCAAACCTTAACACTAAACCTCGACCTAACCATAGCCTTAATTCAAGTCCTAACCATAGCCTTAATTCGAGTCCTAACCCTAACCTTAAATCTAACCCTGGCCCTGACTCATATCCTAATGCTCACCCTAGCTCTAAACATCCTCCTAACCTTAAACTGAAACCTAAATGTAAACATATTCCTAATTCGAGTCCTAACCATAATCCTGATGCTGACTCATATCCTAACACTAAACCTAGCTCCAAATATCATCCTAACCTTAAACCTAACCCTAACACTAGACCTACCCCTAACCCTAACCCTAAAACAAACCCTCATTGTAACCCTAGGTCTCACATTAGCCATTTCCTTATCATTAGCCCAAACCCTAACCCCAAACTAGCCCTAATCTTAGCCCTAAACCTAGATTTAAGCCTAACCCAAACTCTAGCCCTAACACTAGCTCTAAGGCTATCGCTTACCCTATGAATAACCCTAACCCTAATGGTAGCCCTAGACCTGTGTGTACTCCTTAGGCTAACCCAAATCCTAACCTTATTAATAGTTCTGATCCTAGCCCTCATTCTATCTCTAATCCTATCTCAAACCTGAACACTAACATTGACCCTTATCCTGACCCTAACACAAACCCTAGTTCTAAATCTGACCCTAACACTAGACTAAAAGCTAGCACTAGCCATGGAACTAAACCTAATCCTAAATCTAGCCTTATATCTTGCTTTAGACCTAAACAAAAACCTAGTCCTAGGCCTAACAATAACCCTTATCCTAACACAAACACTAACCCTACCCCTAGACCTAAACCTACTCTTAATTCTGGCTGTAACCCTAACTTGAACTCTAACCCAGACACTGACTCTACCTTTAACAGTAAACCTACTTCTAAACCTGACACTAACTGAAAATCTAAACCTAACACTAGATCTTGGCATAACCCTAACCCTAAAACTATCCCTACTCATAATCCTAACCCTTATGTTACCCACAGCTTTAACCCTAGGCCTAAAACTAACACAAAACATAGAGCTAATCCTAGGCCTTAACCTAGCCCTAAGCATAACCCTAACCCTAACCCTAACCATAGCCCTAACCCAAAGCTAATCCTCACCTTAGTCCTAACCCTATCTCAAAACCTTACCCTTACTATAAACATAAACCTAGAACTATTCCTGAATGTAACCCTAGACCTAGTCCTAATCCTTACATTAACCCTAGCTCTAACCCTAGCTCTAAACCTACACATTACCCTAACCCTAAGCCTAATTGTAACCCTAGCCTTAACCCTAACTATAATCCTAACCCTAAACAGAAAACTAACCCTAGACCTAACCCTAAACTAATACACACTATAGTCCTAACCATAGATCAAACCTTAACCTTTACCATAAACCTAAATATAAACATAGACCTAACCCTATCCCTAAACTTAAATCTAGCCCGGTTCCTAACCTGAAACCTACATCTAACCGTATTTATTACACTAACCCTAACACTAAACTTAATTATTACCATTCCCCTAACCCTAACCCTAATCCTAAACCTACCATAATCCTATCCCTAAACATAACCCTGAACCTAACCCTTGCTCTAAACCTAATCATAGCTCAGAACCTAACTCTTACACTAAACATAACACTAACTCTAACCCTACGTCTAACCCATACCCTAACACTAACTCAAGACATAATCCTAACCATAAGTCTATCTATAAACTTAGCTCTAACTGTACACATTACCCTAATCATAACCAATACCCTAATGCTAATTCTAGGCCTAAACCTATCTCAAGACATAATCCTAACCATAACCCTAGACTTAAACTTAACTCTAACTCTATCCATTACCCTAAACATAACCCTTTCACTAATGCTACCCCTAGGCCTAACCCTAAACCTATCATTAACCCCAACCCTATCAATTACCTTAAACCTAACCTGAACCCCAAATCTAACCCTATCATTACCCTAACTGTAACCCTAATGCTAATTTGAGCCCTAACCCTAAACTCAAACCTAAAAGAAATGCAAACCATGACCCTGACCTTAATAATTCACCTACCTCTAATCTAACCCTTATCCTAAACCTAAACCTTACATTAGACCTAGCCAAAACCTAACCGTAAAACTATCCATAACCATAACCCTAGACCTGACATTAGCCCTAGATATAATCCTAGCCCTAACCTGAACACAAATGCTAGCCCATATTAGCACTAAACATAGCCTTAATCATAACCCTAACCTTAAACCTAGGCCTAACTTAAAACCAATCCTATCCCTAATCTTAGACCTAACTTAGCCCTATCCCTAACCCTAACCCTAACCCTAGCCCTAAAACTAAGTCTAACTCTCTCCCTAGCCCTAAAACTAGTTCTAACCCTATCCCTTACTGGAATTCTAAACCTAGTTCTAATCCTAGGCCTAACCCTAGCCATTTCCTTAGCCCTAGTCCTAACCTTGTATCTAAACTTAACTCTAAATCTAACTCTAATGCAAAGCCTAAGCCTAAACCTAACACTAACCCTAACCCTAACCCTAGTGCTACTCCTAAAAATAGCCCTAACTCTAGGCCTAGCCCTGATACAAAACCCAGCCATATCCCTAAACCTAACACTTAACCTAAACCAAACCCTAACCCTACACCTAGATCTAATCCTAGCCCTAACTCTAATTTTAAGCAGAACCCTAAAACTAGCCCTAACCTTGATTCTGATGCTAACACTAACCCTAGCTTTAAACATCAGCCTAAACATAACCCTAAACATAACACTAGACCTAGCCCTAACCCTAACCCTAACCCTAAAACTAGCCCTAATGGGAACCCTAGTACTTACATTAGACATAACCCTAACCCTAGCCCTAACTTAACCCAAAACCTAGCCTAATCTGAGCCCTCAACTGAGCTTTAATGCTAACCCTAACCATAACGCTAAACCTAGCACTAAGAATAACTATAAACTTAGCTCTAACCCTAGCTCTAACCCTATCCATTACCCTAAACATAATCCTAATGCTAATGCTAACCTTAGGACTAAACCTTACCATATCCCTAATCCTAACTCTATCCATTACCCTAAACCTAACTTGAAACCTAGACCTAACTATATCATTACCCTAATCCTAAACCTATGCTAATTCGAGCCTTAAATTTAAACCTTAACCCATCCCAAACACTAACCACGACCCTGCCCCAAATAATACCCTTAGCTGTAAACCTGACCCTAACCCTAAACCTAATCCTTACACTACATCTAACCTAACCCTAAACTATCTTTAACTGTAAAGCTGGACCTGAAATTAGCCCTAGCCCCAATCCTAGCCCTAAACCTAGCCTTAATCCTAAACTGAACCATAACCCGAGGTTTAACTCTAATTCTAACCCTAGCCCTAAACTTACCTATAACCCCATCCATTACCCTAAACCTAACCATAACACTAAACCTAACCATAATCTTAAACATAATCATAAACCTTGCAATAACTGTAGTCCTAACCCTAATGCTAAGCCTAGCACTAACCCTAATTTAGTCCTATCCTAACCCTAAACTTACCCTTAAGACTAACTCTAACTATTGCCCTAGCCCTAGCCCTAGTTCTATCCTTAGCCCTAGCCCAACACTGGATCTAAACCTAACTCTAAATTTAAACATAATTCTAAATTTAACCATAACCATAATCCTAAACCAAACCTAACACTGGCCCTAACAATAATGCTAATCCTAAAACTTGCATTACCCCTAGCCCTAGCCTTAAAACAAAACCAAGCCATATGCCTAACCCTAACCCTTAACCTAAACCAAACCATAAACCTACACCTAGCCCTAACCCTAACTCTAAAATAACCCTGACCCTGACACTGATCCTAACACTAAGCCTAGCTCTAAACATCTAAATTAACCCTAACACCAGAACTAGCCTTAACCGTAACCCAAAACTAGCCCTAATCATAACCCTAGTTCATACATTAGTCATTGTCATAAACCTAGCCCTAACCCTAACACAAATCCTACCCCTAATTAAAGTTCTAACCCTAGCAGAGACCCTAATCTAAACCCTAACTACCCGTAACCCTAACCCTAACCTGAGCCCTATCCCTAGCTCTAACCTTATCCCTTACCCTAAGACAAACCCTAAACCAAATGCTAACCCTAGTCCTAACCCTAATCCTTAGCCTAACTTAAACACTAACAGTATTACTAGTCCTAACCCTAGCCCTCATTCTAGTTCTAACCTAACCCTGATCCTTATTCTGAACCTAACAGTAACTCTAGGTCTAAATCGGACCCTAAACCTAAATCAAACCATAACACTAGCCCTACCGGTAAGCCTATTCCTATACCTGACTATAACACTAGATCTAGACCCAAAACTAATCCTAAATATAGCTATAATTCTAGCTCTAGACCTAAACAAAATCCTAGCTCTAGCCATAACAATAACCCTTAACCTAAACTAAAAACTTACCCTACCCCTAGACCTAACACTAGTCCTAATCTGGCTCTAACCCTAACCCTAATCCTATTCGGAACACTGACCCTGACCCTAACATTAACCTATCTCTAAACCTCTCCCTAACCCCAAACCTAGTCCTAATACTAGACATAGCCATAACCCTAACCCTAATACTAGCCCTAAACATAGCCCTAACCCTATTTTAACCCTAATCTTAACCCTAACAGTAGCCCTAACCCTAACCATAGTCCTCACCCTACCCTAAACCTAACACAAAACCTAGCCATAATCCTAGGCCTAAACTTAGCCCTAAGCATAACACTAACACTAACACTTGCCTTAGACCTAACCCTAGCTCAAAGCCAAACCCTTAACCTAAACATTCCCTAGCCCTATCCCAAACCATAACCCTAACCCTAGCTCTTATCCTAACCTTAATCCTAGCTAAAACTTTAGTTCTAAACCTGTCAATTACCCTAACCCTAACCCTAACCCTAATTATAACCCTATCCCTAACACTAAACCTAACCCTAAACATAAACGTATCCCAAGACCTAACCATAAACCTAAACCTCATCATAGCCCTAACCCTAGCAGAAACATTAAGCCTTACACTAAACCTAATCCTAAGACTAGCCCTAAATCATAACCTAACCCTAACCCTAACCCTAAATCTAACATTATCCATTATCCTAAAACTAACCCTAAATGTAATGAAAACTCTAGCCATACTCCAAACCCTAAACCAAACCCTAACCATAAACATATCACTAGACCTGAACGTAAACCTAATCCTTGCCCAAACCATTACCCTAGCTCAAACACTAACCCTTACCCTAACCTAACTATAACCCTAGCCAAAAACCTAACACCTACTGTAAACCAAACCCTAGCTCTATCCTTAAACCTAACTCTAATTTTAGACTTAATCCAAACCGTAACCTAGCCCTAAACTAGCTCTAAATCTATTCATTATACTAAACATAACCCTAACTTAATGCTAACCTTAACCCTATTGCTAAACCTAACCCATCCATTACCTTAAACCTTATCTGAAACCTAAACCTAATCCTATCCATCACCCTAACCCTAAGCCTAAACCTAACACTAATTCAAGCCCTAAACCTAAACTTTGACTTAAACCAAATGTTAACTCTGAACCTAACCCTAATAATACCCCTAACTCTAAACCTGACCCTTACCCTAAACATAGCTCCGACACTAGACCTAGCAAAAACCTAACCCTAAAACTATCTTTAATCATAATTCTAGACTTGACATCAGCCCTAGCCTAATTCTAGCACTGAACGTAAAAGAAACCCTATCCCTAAACTTATCCTTAATCCTAACCTAAACACTAACCCTAGCCCTAATCCTAATTCTAACCCTCACCCTAGCCCTAAAGCTAGCTATAACATCACCCATTACCCTAAACTTAATCCTAACCCCAATGCTAATCCTAAATCTAGCCCTACCCCTGGGCCGATCTCTAACACTAACCTTAGCCCTAATCCTAGCCCTATTTTAGCTCTAACCCTAACCCTAACCCTAAGCCTAGTCCTAAATCTATATCTAACTCTCATCCTAGCCATTTCCTTAGTTCTAACCCTATCCCTTACCGTAACACTAACCCTAGCCCTAACCCCAACCCTGGATCTAAATCTAACTCTAAATCTAACCATAAACCTAAGCCTACACCTCACCCTAACACTAGCCCTAACCCTAACACTAATTCAAAATCTAGCCTTAACACTAGCCCTAGCCCTAAAACAAAACTGAGCCATAGCCCGAACACTAATCCTAACCCATAGAAGTCAAGATGAAGTGAAACCTTAAAACACAAACTGTTCCTGACAGCAAACCTTGAACTGAGAAGGCCCAACCTGGGAAACATGGTAATGCTAGGTTAAAAAATGAATCCTGAACAGTATCAAAGAAGTTTGAACAACACTAACTCTAACCCGAATATTAGTTCTAAACCTAGCCCTAACCCTAATCCTAAAACGAAGCCTTTCCTGTTTATAGAGCTTGATCATAAAAGTCCCAAACTTGGGGTGCCTAGTAGGGAAAGGTAACAGATGAATCCTGCCCAGTATCAAAAATTCTGACCAATAATTGGGGAAGGTGTTTCAATACATGCCTATTTCTCCTGTTTTCTCCTAAAGTGCTCTTGGATAAATTGTTTTTTTCATGCTTCAGCTTAAGATACTTTCACAAGGAACAAACCAGAGCATGCCCACAGTGAAGTGATTGAGTGTGTGCAGTTTCATGCAGCTAGCACAAACCCTATTTGATTGCCAGCTCCATTTCCATTCACACCTATAGGCCATAATGTAGTGAAAACTAAAAATTCAAACTGTTCCTGACACTGAACCATTGAATCTTGAAGGCCCAAAACTTGGGAAGCCTACTAAGGTTGGTCAAAGATGAATCCTGTAATGTATCAAAGTAATCTGACCAAAAAAAAATCAAAGCTCTTTCAGTACATGTGTATTTTGCTTGCTCCTAAGGCACTCAGAGATAAAGATGTTTCTTTCTACTTCAGCTTAGGGATACTTCACAGGAAACAAATCAGAGAATGTTCACTGAGAACTGTTTGAGTGTGTGAAGTTTCAAGCACGTAGCACAAACCTTGTTTGATTTCCAGCTTCATTTCCATTCACCCCTATAGGACAAAAAGAAGAGAAACATGAAAATTGAAACTGTTCCTGAGAGAAAGGAGGCCGAAACATTTGGAGTATAGTCAAAATAGGAAAAAAGTGAAACCTTCCAGTATCATAGAAATTAAAAAAAAACAAAAAACCCAACTCTAACCCTAACACCTGGTTTAAACCTAGTCCTAACACTAAGTCTAACCCTAAACCTAATATGTTTAGAGAAACATTGATCATAGAAGTTTCAAAATTGGGGAGTCTAATGGGGCAAGCTTAGATGAATCATGGGCAGTTTCAAAGAAATCTGACAAGAAAAATGGGGGAGCTATTTCAGTACATGCATATTTCCCTGTTTTCTCCTAAAGTGTTCTCAGATAAATTTGTATTGCATGCTTCAGCTTATTACTAATTTCATAAGGAACAAACCAGAGAATGCCCACAGAGAACTGATTGAGTGTGTGAAGTTTCGAGCAGCTAGCACCAACCCTGTTTGATTTCGTGCTCCATTTCTCTTCAACAAAATAGTTCAAAATAAAGTGAAACCTTAAAATACAAACTGTTCCTGACAGCAAACCATTGAAGCAAGAAGGCCCAAACCAGGGAACATTGTGAGCCCAGGTAAAAGATGAATCCTGCCCAGTATCAAAGATATATGAAAAAAACTGACTGTAACCCTAACACTAGGTTAAACCTAGCCCTTACCCTAACCATAAACCTAACCCTAATCTGTTTAGAGAACCTTTTATCATAGAAGTCCCAAACTAAGGGAGCCTAGTGGGGCAAGGTAACAGATGAATCTTGTGCAGTATCAAAGAAATCTGACCAAATAATTTGGGGAGGTAGTTCAGTACATATATATTTCCCTGTTGCCTCCTACAATACTTTCAGATAAAGATGTTTTTGCATGCTTCAGCTTTGGGAAACGTTCACAAGGAAGAAATCAGAGTGCCCACATAGAACTGATGGAGTATGTGCAGTTTTAAGCAGTGAGCACCAACCCTGTTTGATTTCAAGTTCCATTTACATTTATCCATAAAGGTCAAAATGAAGGAAACCTTAAAATACAAACTGATCCGGACAGGGATAAGGCCCAAACATGGTGAAAATAGTAAGGCTAGGTAAAAGACGAATTATGCCAAGTATCAAATGAATTTGAACAAAACTCACTCTAACTCTAACACTAGATGTAACCCAATCCTAACCTAATCTAACCTGTTTAGAGTACTTCTATAATCATAGAAGTCCCAAATTGGGGACCCTAGTGGTGCAACTTAACAGATGAATATTGTGCAGTATAAAAGAGATTTGCTTAAAAATTGGGGGCGGTATTTCAGTACATTCATATTTCCTTGTTTTTTTTTTCCTTAAAGTGCTAATTGATAAATTGTTTTTCATGCTTCAGCTTAAGGTACTTTCACAAAGAAAAACGAAACCATTCCCACAGAGAGGTGATTGAGTGTGTGAAGTTTCATGCAGCTAGCACCAACAATGTTTGATTTCTAGCTCCATTGCATTCACACCTATAGGCCGTAATGAAGTGAAACATAAAAATTCAAACTGTTCTTGACACTGAACCATTGAACCTGAAGGCCCAAACGTGGGCAGCCTACTAAGGCTAGGTCAAGGATAAATCCTGTACAGTATCAAATTAATCCAACCAAAAAAAAATTTGAAGCTCAGGACATGGGTATTCTGCTTGCTCCTAAAGCACTCAGAGATAAAGCTGTTACATTCTACTTCATCTTAGGGCTACTTCCATGGCAAACACCATATTATGCTTACTAAAAATTGATGGAGTGTGTGAAGTTTCAAGCAGCTAGCCCAAACCCTGTTCGATTACCAGCTTCATTTCCATTCACCCCTATAGGGCAAAAGGAAGAGAAACATGAAAATGGAAACTGTTCCTGAAGGAAAAACCTTTTATGTAGGAGGCCCAAACAGTTGGAGTATACTCAAAATAGGAAAAAAGATGAATCCTGCACAGTATCATAGAAAACTTTGAAAACAAAACTAACTCTTACCTTAACACTAGGTCTAATGCTAGTCCTAGCACTAACCCTAACAGTAACGTTAACCTGTTTAGAATCCCTTTGATCCTAGAAGTCCCACATTGGGGAGCCAAGTTGGGTAGGCTAACAGATGAATCTTTCACAATATCAAAGAAATCTGACCAAATAATTGGGGAGGTAGTTCAGTACATGCATATTTCCCTGTTTTATCCTAAAGTGCTCTCACATAAAGTTGCTTTGCATGCTTCAGCTTAGGGCTACTTTAACAAGGAATAAACCATAGAATGCCCATAGAAAACTGATTGAGTGTGTGAGGTTTGAAGTAGCTAGCACCAGCCCTGTTGGATTTTCTGCTCCATTTCCATTTACACACATAGGTCAAAATGAAACAAAAACTTAAAATACAAACTGTTCAGGAGAGCAAACCCTTGACCCAAGAGGCCCAAACATAGAGAATATAGTAATGCTAGGTAAAAGTTGAATTATACCCAGTATCAAAGAATTTTGAAAAAAAAAACTAAATCTAACAAAACACTATATTCAAACCTTGCCCTAACCTAATACTAAATCTAACCTAACCTTTTTAGAAAACCATTGATCATAGTAGTCCTCAAATAAAGGAGCCCAGTGTGGCAAGCTAACAGATGAATCCTGTGCAGTATCAAGGAAATCTGACCAAATAATTGGGGGAGGTATTTCATTAAGTGCATATTTCCCTGTTTTCTCCTAATGTGCTCTTGGATGAATTATTTTTTCATGCTTCAGTTTAAGGTATTTTCACAAAGAACAACCAGAGAGTGCTCACAGAGAGCTGATTGAGTTTGCGAAGTTTCAAGCAGTTAGTAGTAACTCTGTTTGATTTCCAGCTCCATTTTCATTCACGTCTATAGGCCATAATAAAGTGAAACCTAAAAATTACACCTTTTCCTGACAGTGAACTGGCAAACCTTGAAAACCCAAACTTGGTGATCCTACTAAGACTAGGAAAAGGATGAATCCTGTACAATATCAAAGTAATCCATGCAAAAAATATTGAAGCTTGCTCCTAAAGTGCTCACAGATAAAGCTTTTCTTTCTAATTCAGCTTTGGGCTACTACCACAAGAAACAAATGAGAGAATGTGCACTGAGAACTGATTGAGTGTGTGAAGTTTCAACCAGCTAGCACAAACCCTGTTTGAGACCAGCTCCATTTCCATTCACCACTATAGGGCAAAATAAAGTGAAACATGAAAATTAAAACTGCTCCTGAGAGCAAAACCTTTTACCTAGGAAGCCCAAACATGGGGAGCATACTAAGAATAGGAAAAAGACAAATCCTGCCTAGTATCCAAAACGTTGATAAGAACTAACTCTAACCCTAACACTAGTTCTAAAACTTGCCCTAATTCTAACCATAACACTAAGCCTAACCTGTTAAGAGAACCTTTGATCATAAAAGTTTTAAACTTGGGGAGACTAGTGGGCCAAGTTTACAGATGAATCCTGTACAGTATCAAATAATTCTGACCAAATAATTGGGGGAGGTATTTCAGTACATGCATATTGCCCTGTTTTCTCCTAAAGTGCTCTTGGGTAAAGTTGTTTGGCATGCTTCAACTTATGGCAACTTTTAAAAGGAAGAAACCAGAGATTGCCCACAGACAACTGATTGAGTATGTGAAGTTTCAATGAGGTAGCACCAACCCTCTGAATTCTAGCTCCATTTACATTTACCCATATAGGTCAAAATGAAGTGAGACATTAAAAACAAACTATTCCCAACAGCGAACCATTGAACCGAGAAGACCCAAAACTGGGGAACATAGAAGGGTAGGTAAAAGATAAATCTTCCCAGTATCAAAGAAATTTGAACAAAACAAACTCTAGCTCTAACACTAGCTCTAAAGTTATCCCTAACCCTAACTGTAACACTAACACTTACCTGTTTAGAGAACCATTGATCCTAGAAGTGCCAACCTTGGGGAGCCTAGTGGAGCAAGCTAAAAGATGAATACTGCACAGTACCAAAGAAATCTGATCAAATTGATGGGAGACTTATTTCAGTACATACATATTTCTCTGTTTTCTCCTTAAGGGCTCTCAGATACAGTTTCTTTTGCATTCTTCATCTTTGGCCTACCTTCAAAAGAAAGAAACCAGAGAGTGCCCACTGAGAACTGATTTTGTGAAGTTTTAAGCACCTCCTGCCCACCCTGTTTGATTTCCAGCTCAATTTTCATTCATATCAATAAGCCATAATGAAGGGAAACCTTAAAATACAGACTGTTCCTGACAGCAAACCATTGAACTGAGAAGGCCCAAACCTGTGAAGCATAGTAAGGTGAATCCTGCCCAGTATCATAGAAATTTTAAGAAAACTTGTGCCACATGGGTGCTCTCAGCTCAAATGGAAGGCTCGGGTGTGCAGTTTCTCAGGGTGCTGACAGCAGTGTCAGCCACATGGGTGCACTCTGTGCAGATGGAAGGAAGCAGAGAAAACAGAGGCTTAGTTTGAGAGTCAACAGACGGAGCTCTGGACACAGCACAAGGTCACTCCAGAACCACCCACCTCACAAAACACCATACATGGGTAATAGATGGAATCCATCTTGCAAGTCCTTACTCGTTATCTATCAGTGGGCGTGGCTACCAGCTCGATTTTGCAGCTTATCAGGTAACCCATTTCCAATTCCCTACCTCCAGCTGTGATAACTCAAGATTTTTCTCACGAGCTTTTGGGGAGTGTAGCTATCAATGTGGAACAGTAACTGTACAGGCACCTGGTTTCCAATTCAGAGACTAAGAGTAGGAAGGCTCCAGGTAGAAGCTCGAGCCCTCTCACCCTGGCTACCTCCACCACCCTGAGCACAGAGACTTAAGCTAGGAATAGACAACTCCACCTACTGGAAGAAATGAAAACAGAGTCCTGAGAGACTTTTTTCTTTCTTACTTTTCTTTTCTTGCTCTTCACATCCATTCTCTTCTACCCATGCCCTCTGGTCCTCACCACCTCAACATATGTGAAACCAAGTACTTTCCATGAAATTGGAATTTAAGAACTGAATCACTAGAATAGTATAATATAGAGGAATTTCATAGGCCCCACCTCACCACCTCTTTATTTGCTCTTATTTTCTTTCTCCATCTCTTTCTTTCTTTCCTGGTTATTTTTTCTTCTTTTTTCTTTCTCCCTCTATCTCACTTTCAGCCTCCTAACTTTTACTATTTATATATAGGGTAATTTTATGAATACAGATAAGGAGTTTGAATTTATAACTTCTTCCATAAATTTCCCCTATCTATTCATTGGAGTTCTCCTCCAAAGTTGCTAAGTTAGATTAATCACATACCCTCATTCCTTTCCCCCATAACATAGCATCCTACTCCTGACCCTCAGTTCACTATACACCACCAGAAATGGTATGCCTTTTATGAAACTAATGACTATATTCTAAATAATAATTGAAGCCAACATCTGTGGACACAGAGTCTAAATATTTATAATGGTTTGGCTTAGGCTTCGGGTTAGGGTTAGATTTAGAGTTAGGTTTTGATCTATGGTTAGGGCTATGGCTAAGGATAGGGCAAGGGTTAGGACAAGGGTTTGGGTTAGGTTTAGGATTATGGTAAGGGATAGGGTTAGAACTAATGATAGGGCTAGTATGAGAGTTAGAGTTAGTCTTAGCTCTAGGGTTTGGGTTAGTGTTAGGGCTAGGGTTAGGGATAGGGCTAAATTGGGGCTAGTGTTAGTGTTAGGTTTAGGTCTTGCATTATGGTTAGAGTTAGTATTACATTTAGGGTAAGGTATTGGGTTATAGCTAGGTTGAGGGCTAGGGCAAGTGTTAGTATTAGGGTTAGGGCTAGGGTTAGGTTTAGTGTTATGATTAAAGCTAGGTTTAGGGCTAGGATGAGGGCTAATGTTTGTGTTAGGGTTAGGGCTAGTATTAGGACTCGGGCTAATGTCAGGTCTAGGGTTATTTTTAGGGATAGATTTAGTGTAAGTTTATGACTTGGTCCAGTGTAGGGGTTAGGTTTATACTAAGGGTCAGTTTTATAGCTAAGGTTATTATTAGGGTCAGGATCAAGGTGAGGGTTTGGGTTAAGTTAGGGTTTAGGTTTAGGGCTTGAATTATCATTAGGATTTAGGGTTAAGGTAATGAAAGAGTTAGGTTTAGGGATTAGGTGTGGTTTAGTGTAATGGATAGGGTTAGGGTTAGGCCTAGGGTTAGCATAAAGGTTATCATTAGGGTAATGGATAGGGTTAGACCTAAGATTAGGGGTAGGGTTATGTAAAGGATTAGGGCTTTTGTTTGGGTTAGGTTTTGATTTACGTTTAGGGTTAAAGCTAGTTTTAGTGACTGGGGATGTGGCTCAAGAAGTAGCGTTCTCCCCTGGAATGCTCAGAGCTCTGTGTTCGATCCTCAGCACCATATACCAATAAAATAAAGATGTATCCATCGAAAAATGAAAAATAGATATTAAAAAAAAACTAGGTTTAGGACCTATTAAGGCTAGGTTTTGGATTAGGTTAGGGCTAGGGTTAAGGCTACGGCTAATGTACAAAGTAGTGATATGATTAGAGCTAGTGATAGGGTCAGGGTTAGGGCTATGTCTAGTGTTACAGTTTTGTTTATGGTTATGATGATGTTTAGAGCTAGGTTAAATGTTAGGGTCAGAGTCAGAATCCAGATTAGTTTTCAGGTTAGAGTTAGAACTAGAATAAAGATAGGATTAGGGCTAGGTGTAGAGTTAGGGTTTGGTTTAGGTTAAGTATTAGGGTTAGGGTTGATTCGGTTTTGTTTTAGGGCTAGGGGTAGAGTTAGTGCTAGTTTTAGGATTAATGTTAGGATTAGGGCTAGTGTTAGTGTGAGGTTTAGGCTTAGGTTTAGGGTTATTTTTAGAGTTAGGTTTAGATCTAGGCTTTGAGCTAGGGGTAAGGATAGGGCTAGGATTAGGGCTAAGTTTAGGGCTAGGTATATGGTGATGGTAAGGGATAGGTTTAGAACTAGGTATAAGGCTAGGGAGAGATTTTGAGTTAGTCTTAGAGCGAGGGTTAGATTTTAGTTAGGGGTAGAGCTAAATTAGGGCTGGGATTAGGACTAGGGTTAGTGTTAGTGCTAGGCCTATATTTAGGGCTAGGGTTAGTGTTAGGGTTAGGATTAGGGTTAGGTTTAGGTTAAGGGATGGGATTATAGCTACTTTTAGGACTAGGGTGAGGATTAGACTTAGGGTTATGGATAGGGATAGGTTTATGATTAAGGTGAGGTTTATGTCAAGAATGTGGGTAAGTTTTGTGTTAAGATTAGGATTAGGATTAGAGCTAGGGCTAATGACAGGTCTAGGGTTACAGTTAGAGAGAGTTTTAGGGTTAGGTTTATAGCTAGGTCTATTGTAAGGGTCAAGATTCTTGTTAGGGTCAGGTTTAGAGCTATGGGTATTATTAGGGTCAGGGTCAGGATTAGGATTTTTATTAGATTAAGGTTAAGGGTTAAGACTTGAGTTATCATTATGGTTAGGAATAGGTTAATGATAGTTTTAGGATTAGAGTTCAGGTTAGGTGTAGGGTAATGGATAGGGTTACAGTTAAGGATAGGATTAGGGTTCGGCCTAGGGTTCTCAGAAGTGTTATGGATATTAGTAGGGTAATGGATATGGTTAGAGCTAGTGACAGGGCTAGTGTTATGCTTAGGATTAGGTCTAGTGGTAGGCCTAGGTTTAGGGTTAGTGCTAAGGGTATGGTTATGGTTAGCTTTAGGGTTAAAGCTAGGATAGGGCTTGGGTTAGGACTATGTTTTGCAATAGGTTAGTGCTATGGCAAATGTAAGAACTTTGTTATGATTAGGGCAAGTTTTAGGGTTAATGTTAGAGCTAAGTATAATTTTAGGGTTAGGTTTAGGGTTAGGGTGATGTTTAGAGCTAGGGTTAGTGTTAGTGTCAGGGTCAGTGTTCGGTTTAGGGTTATGGTTAATGTGAAAGCCAGAATTAGGACCAGGGTTAAGATTAGGGGAAAGGTTAGTTTTTGGCTTTAGGCTAAGTGTTATTTTAGGACTAAAGCTACGTTTTTCTTTAGGTCTAGGGCTAGTGTTATGGAAAGATTAGGATTAGATTTAGGTCTAGGGCTAGTGTTAGGGTTAGGTATAGGTATAAGTTTACCAGAAGGGCTAGTGTTAGGATTTGGTTTAGGGTTAGACCTATGATTAGTGTTAGGGTCAGAATAAGGGTCAGGGTTAGGGTTAGGGTTTGGTTTATGGTTAGAGCTAGAATGAGGACTAGGGTTAGGGTTTGGGTTAGGTTAATGATTAGGTCTAACCTAATCCTAATCCTAATCATTAACCTAACTCAAACCCTAATCCTATTAGTAGGGTTATGGTTTGGATTAGGTTAAGGATTAGGGTTAGGATTACAATTAGGATTAGCACTAGGTTTAGCGTTTGGCATAGGGTAAAGTGATAGGGTTAGATCTAGGATTAGGGCTAGGTTTAGGATTAAAGCTAGGTTTAGGGTTCGGATTAGGGCTAGGTTTTTTGTTAGTGTTAAGGCTAGGGTTAGAGCAATGACTAATGTAAGAACTATGGTTTTTAGGGTTAGTTTTAGGGTGATGGTTAGGGGTTAAACCTCTATTGCTATGATTAGGTTTAAGGTTAGAGTGAAATTTAGAGCTGTGTTAGTTTTAGGTTAATAGTCAGGGTCAGGTTTACTTTTAGGGTTAGGGTTAGATCTCGAATTAAGGCTAGGGTTATTTTAAGGGTTCGGTTTAGGGTTAGTGTGGTGTTTAGAGCTAGGGTGAGTGTTAGGATATGAGCCAGAGTTAGGGTTAGTATTAACATTAAGATTAGGTTTCAAATTAGGGCTAGGGTTAGGACTAGGTGTAGTGTTAAGTTTTGGTTTAGGTTAAGGTTTAGGGTTAGGGCTATTGCTTGGGTTTGTTTTACTGCAAGGGTTAGGGTTAGTGCTAGTTTTATGATTAGTGTTAGGGCTAGGGCTAGTGTTAATGTTAGGCTTAGGCTTAGGGTTAGGGTTAGATTTAGAGTTAGGGTTAGATCTAGGGTTAGGACTAGGAATAAAGATTAGACAATGGTTATGGCTAGGTTTAGGGCTAGGTTTAGGGCTAGGGTTAGGATTACAGTAATGGATAGGGTTAGAAGTAGGGATAGGGCTACTTTGAGAGTTAGAGTTAGGCTTAGGGCTAGGGTTAAGGTTAGGGTTAGGGATAGGGTTAAATTAGGGCTAGAATTAGGGCTAGGGTTAGTGTTCACCTTAGGCCTAGCACTTGGGTTACAGTTATGGTTAAGTTTATGATGAGGAATGGCATTATAGCTAGGTTTAGTGATAGGGTGAGGGTTAGAATTAGGGTTACGGCTATGGTTAGGGTTAGGGTTATGATTAAGGCTAGGTTTGGGGCTAGGATGCAGGCTATGGTTTATTTTAGTGTTAGGGCTAGGATTAGAACTAGAGCTAATATCAGATCTAGGGTTATGGTTAAAGATACTTTTAGAGTTAGATTTATGGCTACATGTAATGTAAGGTTTAGGTTTAGGGTTAGGGTCAGGTTTAGGGGTATTATTAGGGTCAAGTTCTGGGTTAGAAGTTTGGGATAGGTTAAGGTTTAAAGTTAGGGCTCGAATTAGTGTTATGGTTAGTGTTAGTGTAATGATAGGTTGAGGTTTAGGGTTTAGGTTTGATTTAGAATAATGCATAGGTTTAGAATTAGGGATAGGATTAAGTTTACTCCTAGGGTTATGGTTATGGCAATGGATAGAGTTAGAGATAGGGTTAGGGCTAGGGTTATGATTTTTATTAGGGCTAGGTTTAGGATTAGGTTTAGGGATAAAACTCAGGTTAGGGCTTGGATTTCGGCTAGGTTTGGGGTTAACTTAGTGGTAGGGTTTGGTTTAAGGCTAATGTAATACCAGGGTTACAATTAGGGTTAAAATTAGGGTTAGGGTTAGTGGTAGATCTAGTGTTAAGTTTAGGGTTAGGGTTAGAGTGATGTTTAGGCTAGGGTTAGTATTATGGTCAGAGTCATGGTCAGTGTTCTAGTTTTCAGATTAAAACTATAATTAAAGCTATGGTTAGGATTATGGTTAGGGTTTGGTTTAGGTTAAGGGTTAGGGTTAGGGCTATGGCTCGGTTTTGTTTTAGGGCTAGTTTTAAAGTTAGATTTAGTATTAGGGTTAGGGTTAGGGTTTGATTTAGAGTTAAAATTAGATCTAGGTTAGGGCTAGAACCAATGATAGGGGTAGGGTTAGAGCTAGGGTTAGGGCTAGGATTAGGGTTCTGGTAAGGGATGGGGTTAGAACTAGGGATGAAGCTAGGGTGAGAGTTAGATTTAGTTTTAGGGCTAGGGTTAGTGCTAAGGTTAGTAATAGGACTAAATTAGTGCTAAGATTAAGTCTAGGGTTAGTTTTTGGGTTAGGCCTAATGTTAGGTTTAGGGATAGGATTAAGGCTAGGTTTAGGGCTAGGATAAGGGCTGGATTTGTGTTAGGTTTAGGGATAGAATTAGGGCTATGGCTAATGTCAAGTCTAAGCTTACGGTTGGGGATAGTTTTAGAATTAGAGTTATGGCTAGGTCTAGTTTAAAGGTTAGGTTTAGTGTAAAAGTCAGCTGTAGAGTTAGGAAATTTATTAGGGTCAGAGTCAGTGTTACAGTTTGTTTGAGGTTAGAGTTTAGGGTTAGGGCTTGTATTCGCACTAGAGTGCAATGGGTTAGGGTAATGATAGGGTTTGGTTTAGAGTTTACATTAGGTTTAGGGTAATTGATAGGGTTAGGGTTAGTGACAGGGTTAAGGTTAGGCCTAGGGTTCGCATTAGGGTAAGGGTTATGTTTAGTATAATGGATAGAATTAGAGCTAAGTTTAGGGCTAGGTTTATGGTTATGAATAGGTCTTGAATTAGGGTTAGGGTTAAACTAGGGTTAGGCTTAGGATTATGTTTAGCAAAAGAGTTTGGTTTTGAGCTAGGGTTAGGGCTAGGGAGAAGGTTAGGTTTAGGGTTACTTCTAGGGATAAGATTATAGTACTCATAGGGTTAAGGTTAGGATTAGGGCTAGTGACATCATTAGGGATTGGGTTAGGGTTAGGGTAATGTATACGATTAGATGTAGATTTAGGGCTATGTTTAATGTTAGATTGATGTTTGGGCTTAGAGTTAGGGCTATGGTTATGTTTAGGTTTATAGTAAGGGTTAGGGTTTGAGTTAGGTTAGGTTAGGTCTATGGCAAGTGTGAGGTTTCAGGTTAGGTCTAGGGTTAGTTTTCCAGTTAGGTTTAGGTTTAGCATTAAGCCTAGGATTATCAATAAGTTTAGGTTTAGGTTTAGAGTAATGGGTAGGTTGAGAGCTAGGTTTAGGGCTAGAGTTAAGGTTAGGATTAGGGTAGGGTTAGGGTTAGATTGAGGGATAGGTGTAGGTTTATGCTTAGAGTAATGTTTAGGATTTGAGCTAGGATTAGGACTAAGGCGAGGGTTAGGTTAGGGTTAGGGCTAGGGTTTGGGTTAGGGTTATGCTTAAGGCTTGATTTAGGCCTAGGATTAGCTTTAGGTTTTGTGTTAGGTTTAGGCCTAGGGTTAGGGCTATGGGTAATGTAAGAGCTAGGTTTATGTTGAGGGCTAGTTGTAGGGTTAGGGTTATGGCTAGGTCTAGTGTTAGGTTTAGATTTTTGGATAGGGTCAGATATAGAGATAGGTTTACTCTAAAGGCAGGGTCAGTGTTTGGGTTAGAGTTAGTTTTAGGGTTACAGCCAGAATTAGGATTATGTTTAGGTCTAGGTTTAGGGTTAGTGTTTGAGTTAGGTTAAGGATTATTGTTAGGGCTGGAGCTAGGTTTATGTTTAGGTCTAGGGATAGAGATAAGGCTAGATTTAGGATTTGGTTTAGGTCTAGGGCTAGGGTTAGGGTTTGGTCTAGGGTTAGGGTCAGTTTTAGACCTAGGTTTAGTGTTAGGGTCAGAATAAGGGTCAGGGTTATCGACAGGGTTTGGGATAGGGTTAGAGCTAGAATGAGGGCTAGGATTAGGACTATTAATAGGGTTAGGGTTTTGGTTAGCCTAAGGATTAGAGATAGGTCTTGGGTTACCATTAGGGTTAAGGGGTTAAGGGAGAGCCTTAGATCTAGGGTTAATGCTAGAGTTAGAGTTAGGGTTAGGGTTAGGTTTAAATATATGTTTAGAGCTCAGATTAGGGCTATTTTTTGCGTTAGGGTTAGGGCTAGATTTGGGCATTGGCTAATATAAGAGCCAAGATTACATTTAGGGTTAGTTTTAGGGTTAGGGTTAGGGATGGGTCTAGTGTTAGGTTTAGGTTTAAGGTTAGGGTAATATTTAGAGCTAGGATTATTGTTAGGATATGAGTCAGCATCAGGGTTAGTTTTAGGTTAGGGTTACGACTCAAATAAGGGCTAGGGTTACTGTTATTGTTCAGTTTAAGGTGAGGGCTGTGTTTAGAGCTAGGGTGACTGTTAGGATATCAGTCAGGGTCAGGGTTATCTTTAACGTTAGTGTTATGACTTGAATTAGGGCTAGAGTTACTGTTGGCATTTGGTTTAAGTTTAGGGTGGTCTTTAGAGCTAGGATAAGTGTTAGGATATGAATCAGGGTCAGGGTAAGTTTTAAAGTTAGGGTTAGGACTTGAATTAGGGCTAGGGTTACATCTAGGTGTAGTGTTAAGGTTTGGTTTAAGTTAAGGTTTAGTGTTAGGGCTGTTGCTCAGATTTTTTTGTTTTTTTTATAGTCCTAGATTTAGGGTTTGGACTAGTAATAAGATTAGCATTAGGGTTAGGGTTAGTTTTAGTGTTAGGCTTAGGCTTTGCATTAGGGTTTGATTTTGATTTACTGTTAGATCTAGGATTAGGGCTGGGTCTAACTATAGGGCAACAGTTAGGGATAGGGTTATGGTTAAGGTAACAATAGGGTTAGAACTAGGGTAGGACTAGGGTGAGAGTTAGAGTTAGTCTTAGGCCTTGGGTTTTGGTTAGTTTTAGGGATAGGGCTTAGTTAGGGCTAGGATTAGGCCTAGGGTTAGTGTTCAGCTTATGCCCAGTGTTAGGGCTAGGGTTATAGTTTAGTTTAAGGTATTGTGTTATAGCTAGGTTTAGAGGTGGGGTGAGGGTTAGAATTAGGGCTAGGGCTAGGGTTAGTGTTAGGGTTGTGACTAAGTCTAGGTTAAGGGCTAGGATGAGGGCTAGGGTTTGTTGTAGGGTTAGGTCTAGAATTAGGGCTAGGGCTAATGTCAGGTCTAGTGTTACAGTTTGGAGTAGATTTAGGGTTAGGTTTTTGTCTAAGTCTAGTGTAAGTGTTAGGCTTAGGGTAAGGGTCAGGTTTAGAGCTAGGTGTATTTTAGGGTCACGAACAGGGTTAGGGTTGTTTTAGGTTATGGTTCAGGGATAGGGCTCAAATGAGCATTAGGGTTAGGGTTAGGGTAATTGATTGGGTTAGGTTTAGTGTTCAGAGTTATGTTTACAGCAATGGAGAGCTTTAGGGTTAGCACAAAGGTTAGGGTTAAGCCTAGGATTAGCTTTAGAATTAGGGTTTTCATAAGGATAATATATAGGGTTAGAGCTATGGTTATGGCTAGGGTTAGGTTAGAATTAGGGCTAGAGTTAGGTTAGGTTTTGGGTTAGGGCTACTAACCCTAGCTTAGGGTAGGGTTAGGGTTAGATTTGGGGTAAAGGTTAGGTTTTGAGCTAGGGTGAGGCCTAGGAAGAGGGTTAGGTTTAGTATTATGGTCAGGGTTAGGTTTAGGGTTAGGGCTAGGGTTTTCATTAGGGTTAGGATCAGGTATAGGGTAATAGATTGGGTTAGATGTAAGGTTAGCTTTATGGTTAATATTAGGGTTAAGTTTAAGTTTAGTTTTAGGGCTAGGTTTACTGTTGGATTTAAGGTAAAAGTTAGGGTTTGATTTGGGTTAAGGCTATGACAAGGTTTAGGTTTAGGGTTAGGTCTAGGATTAGGTTTATGATTTGGGTTAGGGTTTCAGTTAGGGTTATGGATAGGGTTATCATTAGGGTTATGGTTACATTTAGGGTAATGCCTAGGGTTAGAGCTAGTGTTAGGTCTAGGGTTAATGTTAGGATTAGGGCTATGGTTAGACTTATGTTTAGGGATAGTGCTAGGGTTATGTTTAGGCTAAGGGTTAGTCTTTGAGCTAGGGGTAGGACTAAGGTGATGTTTAGGGTTAAGGTTAGGACTAGGGTTAGGATTAGGGTGAGGGTTATGCTTAGGGTAGGTTTAGGCCTCAATTAGGGTTAGGGTTATTTAAGTTATTTGTTATTTTTAGGCCCAGTGTTAGTGCTATATGTAATGTAAGAACTAGGGTTCTGATTAGAGCTAGTTTTAGGGTTAGGGTTACGGGAAGGTTTACTGTTAGGTTTAGGTTTTGGGTTAGGGTCAGGTTTAGAGCTAGGTTTAATGTTAGTGTCAGGGCCAGTGTTCAGGTTAAAGTTAGGGTTAGGGTGAAAGTCAGAATAGGACTAGGGTTAGGTTTAGTGGTAGTGTTAGTGTTTGGTTTCGGTTAAGGGTTATTGTTAGGGCTAGGACTAAGTTTTTGTTTAGGTCAAGGGCTAAAGTAATAGCTAGATTTAGGATTAGGTTTAGGCCTAGGGCTAGTGTTAAGGTTAGATTTAGGTATAAGTTTACTGGTGGGGCTAGTTTCAGGTTTCAGTTTCAGTTTAGGGTAAGGTTTAGACCTATAATTAGTGTTAGGGTCAGAATAAGGGTGACGGTCAGGGTGAGGTTTTGGGTCAGGGTTAGATAGAGAATGAGGGCTAGTGTTAGGACTAGTAATACAGTTATTGTTTGGGGTTGGCTAAGGATAAGGATTAGGACTAGAGTTAGCATTATGGATAGGGTTTGGCTTAGGGTAATGGATAGGATTAGAGCTAGGGTTAGGGCTAGGATTAGGGTTAGATTTAGGGCTAGTTTTAGGGTTAGGGTTAAATCTAGTATTAGGAATTGGATTAGGGCTATTTTTGTTTTAGAGTTAGGGCTAGGGTTTGGCTAAGGCCAATGTAAGAACTAGGGTTATGATTAGGGTTAGTTTTAGGGTTAGGGTTTCAGCTAGGTCTAGTGTTAGCATTAGTTTTAGGGTTAGGGTGATATTTAGAGCTAGGGTTTGTGTTTGGATATGAGTCAGGGTGAGAGTTAGTTTTAGGCCTAGGACTTGAATTAGAGCTCAGGTTATGGCTAGTTATGAGTTAGGGTTTGGTTTACATTAAGGTTTAGTGTTAGAGCAACGGCTCAGTTTTGTTTTAGGGCTAGGGCTAAGGTTAGACCTAGTTGTAGGATTAGCAATAGTGTTAGAGCTAGTTGTAGAATGAGGGTTAGGTTTAAGATTAGGTTTAGATTTAGAGTTTTGTTTAGATCTAGGGTTAGAGCTATGGCTAGGGTTCGGCTATGTTTAGGGCTATTTTGAGGGTTATGGTAATGAATAGGGTTATAAATAGAAATAGGGCTAGGTTGTGAGTTAGAATTAGTCTTAGGGCTAGGGTTAGGGGTAGGGTTAAGTTTAGCATTCAAATAGGGCTAGGATTAGCGCTATGATTATTGTTAGGGTTAGGCCTATGGTTAGGGCTAGGGTTATGGTTAGTTTTAGGGGAAGGGATGGGGTTATATAGCCAGGTTCAGTGCTAGGGCGAGGGTTATATTTAGGGATAGGGCTAGGGTGAGGGTTCAGGTTAGGATTAAGTCTAGATTTAGGGCCAGGATGAGGGCTAGGGTTTGTGTTAGGGTTAGGGCTAGGATTATGGCCAGGGATAATGTCAGGTCTAGGGATATGTTTAGGGATAGTGTTAGGGATAGGTTTAAGTTTATGTCTAGTGCTAGTGTTATGTTTAGTTTTAGGTATAGGTTTACTGGTAAGGATAGTGTTAGGGTTCAGTTTAGTGTTAAGGTCAGGCTTTGACCTAGGGTCAGTGTGTGGGATAGGTTTAGTGAAGCAGTCAGTTATACAGTTAGGTTATTATTAGGGTCAGAGTATGGATTAGAGATTGGTTTGGGTTAAGGTTTAAGGTTAGGTCTCATATTAACATTAGGGTTAGGGTTAGGGTTAGTATAATGGATAGACTTAGGTTTACAGTTCACTTTAGGTTTAGAGTAATGTATAGGGTTAGTGTGAGGGATAGGGTTAGGGTTTGGCCTAGGGTTAGCATTTGGCTTAGGCTTATGTTTAGAGTAAAGAATAAGTTTAGTGCTAGTGTTATGGCTTAGGTTAAGGTTATGATTAGGGCTAGGGTTTGTATTACTCCTAAGGCTAGTGGTAGGGTTAGGTTTAGGGTAAGTGTTAGGGTTTGAGCTAGGGTTAGGGCTAGGGCGAGGGCGAGGGTTAGGTTTAGAATCAGGGCTACGGTTAGAATTAGGGTGAGGTTTAGGGTTATGGATATGGTTAGCATTAGGGTTAGGGTTATATTTAAGGTAATGTATAAAGTTAGAGCTAGGATTTCGGCTAAGGTTGCAGTTAGGATTCGGGATAAGGTTAGGGTTATGGTTAGAGCTAGGGTTATGTTTAGAGTAAAGGTTAGCGTTTGAGCTAGTGTTAGGGCTAGGGCAAGCATTAGGATTAGGATTTGTGCTAGGGTTAGGGTTAAGGTAATGCTTAGGTCTAGGTTTAGGGCTTGTATTAGGGATAGGTTTTGTGTGGGGTTTATGGCTAGTGTTAGGGCTATGGGTAATGTAAGAGCTAGGGTTATGGTTATGGCTAGTTTTTGGGGTTAGGGTTATACATATGTCTAGTGTTAGTTTTAAGTTTTGGGTTAGGATGAGGTTTAGAGCTAGGGTTTGTGTTAGGGTAAGCGTCAGTGTTCAGGTTAGCATTGGGTTTATGGTTAGGGCCAGAATTAGAACTAGGGTTAGGTCTAGGGGTAGGGTTAGTCTTTGCTTTAGGTTAATGGTTAATTTAGGGCTAGGGCTAGGTGTTTGTTTAGGACTAGGGCTAGAGTTATGGCTATATTTAGTATTATGTTTAGGTCTAGTGCTAGTATTATGTTTAGTTTTAGGTATAGGTTTACAGGTAGGGCTAGTGTTAGGGTTCGGTTTAGTGTTAAGGTCAGGCTTTGACCTAGTGTTAGTCTTAGGGTCACAATAAGAGTAAGGTTTAGGCTTAGGCTTTGGGTTAGGGTTAAAGATAGGATGAGATCTAGGGTTATGATTAGTAATAGAGTTAGAGATTGGGGCAAGCTAAGGTTTAGGGTTAGAACTAGGTTATCATTTGGGTGAGAGTTTGGCTAAGGGTAAGGGATAGGTTTAGAGCTAGGGTTTGGGTTAGGGTTAGGGTTAGGGTTAGGGTTAAAGCTAAGGTTTAGGCTCAGATTAGTGCTAGGTTTTTTAGTTCGGGTTAGGGCTGTGGCTAATGTAAGAATTAGCTTTATGTTTAGGGATAGTTTTAGGGTTAGGATTAGGGCAAGGTCTAGTATTTGGGTTAGCTTTAGGGTTAGGGTGATGTTTAGAGGTAGGGTTAGTTTTAGGGTCAGAGTCAGGGTCAGTATTATTTGTAGGGATAGGGTTACGACTAGCTGTAGCATTAGGATTTGGTTTAGGTTAAGGGTTAGTATTAGGGCTATAGCTCAGTTTTGTTTGTGGGCTATGGCTAGCTAGATTTAGGGCTAGTTTTCAAATTAGAATTAGGGTTAGGGCTAGTGTTAGGTTGAGGTTTAGCTTTAGAGTTATGGTTAGATTTAGAGTTAGGGTTAGTTCTAGGTTTAGGACCATGGCTAGAGTTAGGAATAAGTTTAGGGCTAGTGTTAGGTTTAGGCAATAGATAAGGTTGGTACTAGAAATAGGTCTAGGCCTAGAGTTAGGGTTAAACTTAGGGCTAGGGTTAGAGTTAGGGTTACAGTTAGCAATAAATTAGGGCTAGAATTAGAGCTATGGTTACTGTTAGGATTAGGCCTAGTTTTAGGGCTGGTTTTAGTGTTAGTGATAGTGTTAGGTTGAGGGTTAGGGGAAATGATGTGGTTATAACTAGGTTCAGAACTAAGGTAAGGGTTAAATTTGGGGTTTGGGCTAGGGTTAGGGTTCAGGTTAGGGTTAAGGTTAGTTTTATGGCTAGGATGAAGGCTCGGGCTTTTTTTTTTTTTTAGTTTTAAGGCAAGAATTAGGTAGAGTGCTAATGTCAGGTCTAGGGTTACAGTTAGGGACACTGTTAGGGTTAGTTTTATGGCTAGGTCTAGTTTAAGGGTTATGTTTAGGGTAAGGGTCAGGTTTAGAGCTAGGTATGTTATTAGAGTCAGTTTCTTGTTCATAGTTTGGGTTAGGTTTTTGTTTAGTTTTAGGGCTCGAATTAGCATTAGGGTTCGGGTTAGAGTAATTGATAGGATTAGGTTTAGTGTTCAGATTAAGTTTAAGTAAGGTTAAGGTTAGTGTTAGCGTTAGGTTTAGGGTTAGGCCTAAATGGATAGGATTAAATTTAGGTTTAGGACTAGGGTTAGTGTTTGGTTTAGCATAACTGTTAGGGTTTCAGCTAGGATTAGGACTGCATCAAGGGTTAGGTTTATGGTTATGTCTAGGGTTAGGTTTACAGTTAGGGTTAGTGTAGGTTTAGGGTTAGGATTAGGGTTAAGTTTACAGTTAGGGTAGAATAGGTTTAGGGTTAGGGCTAGTGTTATCATGACATAAATAGTTAGGGTTAGGGTAATGGGTGGGGTTAGAGCTATGTTTAGAGCTATGTTTGGGTTAGGCTTATGTTTCTGGTAATGGATAGTTTAAGAATAGGGTTATGGGTAGGATTAGGGCTACGGTTCCATTTAGGGTTAGGTCTAGGGTTAGTGTTAGGGTTAGGTTTAGGGTAAGTGTTAGGAATTGAGCTATGGTTAGTGCTAGGGCAACGGGTAGGGTTAATGTCAGGTCTAGGTTTAGGTTTAGGCTTAAGTTTAGGGCTAGGGTTATCATTAGGGTTAGGGTTATGTTTAGAGTAATGGATAGAGTTAGAGCTAGAGATAGGGCTAGATTATGGTTAGGATTAAGTCTAGGGTTAGGTTTAGGGTTAGGGCTAGTTTTAGGGTTAGGTTTAGGTTTAGGGTAATGGTCAGGGCTAGGGTTAGGGTTTTAATGAGGTGTAGGGCTCAGTTTAGGACAAGGTTTTGGGTTGGGTTAGGGCCAGGATTAGGGCTACAGCTAATGTAAGAACTAGAGTCATGATTAGGGCTACTTTTAGGGTTAGGGTTAGGGCTCATTCTAATTTTAGGATTAGGTGTACTTTTAGGGTGGTGTTAGAGTTAGGGTTAGTGTAAGGTCAGAGTCAGGTTCAAGGCTAGTTTTAGGGTTAGGTTAGGGCTGGAATTAGGGCTAAGGTTAGGGCTATGTGTAGGGTTAGGTTTTGGTTTAGGTTAAGGGTTAGGGTTAGGGCTATGGCTCAGTTTTGTTTTAGGGCTTGAACTAGATTAGGGCTAGTTTTAGTATTAGTGTTATTGTTAGGGCTAGTTTTAGTATGAGGTTTAGGCTTAGGGTTAGGATTGGACTTAGAGTTATGTTTAGTTCTAGGTTAAGGCTAGGGCTAGTGTTAGGGCTAAGATTAGGGTTATGGTAAGGAATGGGGTTAGATTTAGGAATAGGGCTAGGGCGATAGTTAGAGTTAGTCTTAGTGTTTGTGGTAGGGTTAGGGCTAAATTAGGGCTAGGATCAGGTCTAGGATTAGTGTAAAGGTTAAGTCTAGAGTTAGAGTTAGGGTTAGATTTGGGGGAAGGGATGGGGTTACAGCAAGGTTCAGAAGTAGGGTGAGGGATAAAATTAGGGATAGGGCTAGAGTTAAGGTTTGGGTTAGGATCAAGGCTAGGTTTAGGGCTAGCGTTTGTGTTAGGGTTATGGCAAGAATTAGAGCTAGGGCTAATATCAGGTCTAGAGTTATGGTTATGTAGAGTTTTCGGGTAAGATTTATGGCTAGGTCTAGTGCCAGAGTTAGGTTTAGGGTGAGGTACAAGTTGAGAGCGTCAGGTTTTGGGTTTGTGTTAGGTTGAATTTTAGGGTTATGGCTCAAATTAGCATTAGGTTTGAGTTACAGTTAGGATAATAGATAAGGTAAGGTTTAGGCTTCAGATTAGGTTTAGCTTAATGGATAGGGTTAGGGTTAGGCCTAGGGTTAGCATTAGGTTTATGGTTATTATTAGGGTAATGGATAGGGTTAGAGCTAGGGTTAGGGCTAAGGTTATGTTTAGGATTAGGGTTAGAGTTAGAGTTAGGTTTAGGGTAAAGTCTAGGATTAGGTTTAGGGTATGGGTTAGGGTTTGAGCTAGGGTAAGTGCTAAGGATAGGGTAAAGTTTAGGATTTGGTCTAGGGTTAGGATTAGGGTGATAATTAGGGTTAAGGTAATGGACAGGTTTAGATGCTGGGTTAGGTTTAGGGTTAGGTTTATGTTTAGGACTAGGGTTAGGGTTAACTTTAGCATAATTGTTAGAGTTTGAGCTAGGGTTAGGACTATGGCAAGGGTTAGGTTTATGGTTAGGTCTAGGGTTAGGTTAAAGTTAGGGATAGAGTATGTTTAGTGTTAGGGCTAAGGTTATGATGATGTTAATGGTTAGGGTTAGGATAATTGATAATGTTAGAGCTAAGGTTAAGTCTAGTTTTAAGTTTAGGATTTGGGCTAGTGTTAGAGTTAGGGTTAGGGTTAGGCTTATCATTTTCTTACAGTTAGGTTAAGGGTAAGGGTCAGGGATTGAGTAAGTGTTAGGGCTAGGTTGAGGCTTCAGGTTAGGGCTCAGATTGGGGCTAGTTTTTGTGTTAGTGTTAGGGCTAGGGTTAGGGCAACAGGTAATGTAAGAACCAGGGTTAGCTTTAGGGTTAGAGTTAGGGGTAGTTCTAGTGTCAGTGTTAGATTTAAGGTTAGGGTGATATTTAGAGCTAGAGTTATTTTTAGGATATGAGTCAGGGTCAGGGTTAGTTTTAAGGTTAGGGTTAGGACTCGATTAGGGCTAGGGTTAGTTCTTGTAGTAGTTTAGGGTTTGGTTTAAGTTAAGGTTTAGGGTTAGGTCTATTGCTCGGTTTTGTTTTAGTCCTAGGGTTAGGTTTAGGGCTAGTTTTACAATTAGTAAACCAAGAAATATCCCTAACCCTAAACATAAACTTAAACCTAACCCTAACACTAAACCTAGACCTATCCCTAGCCCTAATTTGAGTTCTAACACTAACTTTAAAACTAACACTTACCCTTACTAATATCCTAACACTCAACCTAGCTCTAAACACCACCCTTACCTTCAACGAAACACTAAGAATAACCCTAACAATAATTCAAGCCTTATCTCTAACCCTGAAATGAACCCTGACCTGACTCTTATCCTAAAACAAAACCTAGCTATAAATATTACCCTAAACTTAAATCTAACCTAACACTAAACCTAACCATAACACTAAAACTAACCTAAATTTAACCCTAGTTCTTACATTAGTAATGGCCCAAATCCTGTACCTAACCCTAACACAAAAACTAGCCCTAATCTGAGCCCAAAACCTAGATTTAACCCTAAACTACAACCTAACAATAGCCCTAACCCTAGCTCTAAACCAATCCCTTACCCTAAGCAAAAACCTAAACCTAAGGGTAACCCTAGACCTATCCCTAATCCTTAGGCTAACAAAAACTCTTACTCTACTAATAGCTCTAACCCTAGCTCTCATTCTAGCTCTAACACTATTCTACATTTCTAACCCTTACCCTGAACCTTATACTGACCCTACTACTATACTTTGGTCTAACTCTAACCCTAACTCTAACCCAAAACCTCTGGTAATCCTATTCCTAGACCTAACCTTGAAACTAACTCCCAGCCTAGCCCTAACCATAGCTCAGAAACTTACCCTTATGCTAAACATAACCCTAAACCTAACCATAGTTCTAATCCTCACCCTAACCCTAACTCAAGACCTAATCCTAACCATAACCCTAGCCCTAAACTTCACTCTAACTGTAACCATTACCCTAAACATTACCCTTACCCTAATGCTAATCTTAGGCCTAACCCTAAACTTATCACTATTCCCCAAACTGTCAATTACCCTAAACTTAACCTGAACCCTAAACCTAATCTTATCATTACCCTAATGCTAACCCTAATGCTAATTCGAGCCCTAACCCTAAACTCAAACCTAAACCAAACCCCAACACTGACCCTGACATTAATAATTACCCATCTCTAAACCTGACTATAACCCTATACCTAACTCTTACACTAGACTTAGACATAAAACTAACCCTAAAATTATCCCTAACCATAACCCTGGACCTGACTTTAGCCCTATCCATAATCCTAGCCCTAACCCTAGCACAAACCCTAGTCCTTATCCTAGCCCTAAACATAGCCTTAATTATAACCCTAACTCTATCCCTAGGCCTAACCCTAACACTAACCATAACCCTAATCTTAGCCCTAATTTAATCCTATCCCTAAACCTAACCCTAGCCCTAGCCCAAAGACTAACTCTCTCACCTTATCCCTAACTCTAGTTCTAACCCTATACATTTCTGGAAGCCTAATCCTAGACTGAACCATAGGTCTAACCCTAGCCCTATTCATATCCCTGGCCATAACCTTAGATCTAAACCTAACTCCAAATCTAACCCTAACAATAAGCCTAAGCCTAAACCTAACCCTAGCCCTAACCCTAAGGCTAATCCTAAAACTAGCCCTAACCCTAGCCCTACCACTAAAACAAAAATGAGCCATAGAACTAACCATAATCCTTAACATAAACCAAGCCCTAATTCTACACCTAGCCCTAACTCTAGCAATAATTCGAGTCTTAAGCCGAACCCTAAAACTAATCCTCACCCTGACTCTGACCTTAACACTAAACCTAGGTCTAAATATCACCCTAACCCTGAACCTAAACATTACACTAGACCTAGTCCTAACCCCTAACATGAAAATTAGCCCTAATCATAACCCTAGTATTTACATTAGCCGTAACCCTGACCCTAGCCCTAATGTAACCCAAATCCTAGCCCTATTCTGAGCCCTAACCCTAGCTTTAACCCTAAACCTAACTCTTTCCCTATCATTAATTGTAACCATAAACCTAGCTGTAACCCGAGCTCTAACCCTATCCATTACCCTAACCATAACCCTAACCCAAATGCTAACCCTAGGCCTAAACCTAACCCTATCCCTAGTCTTCACCCTTTCCATTACCCTAAATCTAACCTGAAACCTAAACCTAAACCTATCATTACGTGAATCTTAATCTTAATGCTAATTCCAGTCCTAACTTTAAACCTTAACATATCCAAAACAATAATTGTGACCATGACCCTAATAATACCCTTATCTCTAAACCTGACCCTAACCCTAAACCTAATGCTTACACAAGGAGTAGCCATAAACCTAACCTTAAACTATCTTTATCCATAACCTTAGACCTGAAATTAGCCCTAACCATAATCCTAGCCCTAAACCTAGCCTTCAATCTAACCCGAACCATAACCTGAGCCCCAACCCTAATTCTAACCCTCACTCTAGCCCCAAACCTTCCTATAACCCCATCCCTTACCACAAACTTAACTGTAACCCTAAACCTAAACCTAACCCCCACCCTAACCCTAGGCCTAATACTAACACTAAGCCTAGCGACAAACCTAGCCGTAATTTAATCCTATCCTAACCCTAACGCTTGCCCTAAAACTAAATAGAACTCTTGCCCTAGCCCTAGCCCTAGCCCTAGTTCTATCCTTAGCCCTATCCTAACTCTAGATCTAAACCTAACTCTAGATCTAAACCTAACTCTAAATTTTACTTTAATCATAAGACAAACCAAATCCTAACACTACCCCTAACCATAATGCTAATCCTAAAACTTGCCCTGTCCCTGGACCTAGCCATAAAACAAAAACAAGCCATATCCCTAAACCAAACCCTTAACCTAAAACAAACCCAAACCTTACAACTAGCCCTAACCCTAACTCTAAAAATTACTCTGACACTGACGCTGACCCTAACACTAATCCTAGCTCTAATCATTACCCTAACTTAAATTATTCCTAACACTAGACCTAGCCTTAACCGTAACTCTAAAACTATCCTTAATTGTAACCCTAGTTCGTACATTAGTCATTGTCCTAACCCTAGCATTAACCCTAACACAAATCCACCTTCATCCGAGCCCTTAACCTAGTTTTAACCCTAGTTATAACCCTAACACTAGCCCTAAACCTAACGCTAACCCTAGCCCTAACCCTAGCTCTAACCCTATCCCATACCCTAAGTCAAACCCTAACCCAAATGCTAACCCTAGCCCTAACCCTAGATCAAACCTAACTCTAAATCTAACCCTAACCCTAAGCCTAAAGTCAATCTAACACTAGCCCTAAACCTGATGGTAATCCAAAATCTAGTGTTAACCCTAGACCTAGACCTAAAACAAAACTGAGCCATAGCCCTTACCATAACCCATAACATAAACTAAAACCTAACCCTACACTTAGCACTGACTTTAGCCCTAATTCAAATCCTAAACCTAGCACTAAAACTAACCCTGACCCTGACACTGACTCTAAATATAACCGTTGCTCTAAACATCACCCTAACCCTAACCCTAAAACTGGCACAAATTGTAACACTGGTTCATTCATTAGCCATAGCCCTAACCCTAGCCCTAACCAAACCCAAAACCTCGCCCTTATTTGAGACTTAATCCTAGTTTTAAACCTAACCTTAACCCAAAACCTAGCCCTAAACCTTACCCTAACCCTAGCCAGAATCCTAACCTAATCCTAACCCTAATTAAAACCCTATCCCTAACATTAAACCTAATTCTAACCATAATCTTGAACTTAGAACTAAACTTAAACCCAAACCATGCACTAGCCCTAACCCTAGCTCAAACACTAACCATTATCTTACCCTAACCATAACCTTAACCCTAAACTAACACTTACCCTATCCCTAACACTTACTCTGAACCAAACCCTAGCTCTATCCCTATACCTAACCCTAATCCTAGACTTAATCCCAACCATAACCTAGCCCTAACCCTAGCTCTAAAACTATCCATTACACTAAACATAACCCTAACACTAATCCTAACCCAAACCGGATAGCTGAAAACTAACCCATCTGTTACCTTAAACCTTAACTAAAAACTAAAGTAAACCTTTCTTTTACCTTAATTCTAAACCTAACCCTAATGCTAATTCGAGCCCTAACCCCTTAACCTTAACGTAAACCAAATGCTAACCCTGACCCTGACTATGACACTAATAATAATTCTAGCTCTAAAGCTGACTTTAACTTAAACCTAACCCTTACACTATACCTAGCCATAAACTCACCATAAAACTACCCTTAACCATAAACCTAGACCTGATATTTTCCCTTAGTCGTAGCCCTAACCCTATCAGAATACCTACCCCTCATTCTAGCCCTAATCCTAGCATTAATCCTAAACTGAATCATAACCCTAGGCCTAATAGTAATTCTAACCCTCACCCTAGCCCTAAACCTAGCAAGAACCCCACCCATTCCCCTAAACTTAACCCTAACCACAGTGCTAACCCTAACCCTAGCCCAAACCCTAGGTTTAACCCTAACGCTAACTCTAGTCCTAATACTAGCCCTAATTTAGCCCTAACACAAAGCCTCACCCTAAGCCTACTCCCAAGAATAACTCTAATTCTCAACCTAGACATATCTCTAGTTCTAACCATATTCCTTACCATAACCCTAACACTAGCCCTAACCCTATCACAAGCCCTAACCCTAGATCAACCCTAACTCTAAATCTAACACTAAACCTAAGCCTAAACTTCCATCTAACACTAGCCCTAACCCTGATGCTAACCCAAAATCTAGCCTTAGCCCTAGCCGTAGCCCTAAAACAAAACTGATACATAAACCTAACCGTAACCCTTAACATAAACCAAAGTCTAACCCTACAGCTAGCACTAACTTTAGCCTTAATTCGAGTTCTAAACCTAACACTAAAACTAACCCTGACCCTGACACTGACCCGAAATATAACCATTGCTCTAAACATTACCCTAACCCTAACCCTAAAACTGGCACAAATTGTAACACTAGTTCATACATTAGCCATAGCCCTAACCCTAGCCCTAAGCAAACCCAAAACCTCACCCTTATTTGAGACTTAATCCTAGTTTTAAACCTAACCATAACCCAAAACCTAGCCCTAAATCTTACCCTAACCCTAGCAAGAATCCTAAACATAACTGTAGCCTTATCACTAGCTCTAAACCTATCCATTAACCTAACCCTAACCATAACCCTAATGGTAACCCTAGGCCTAACCCTAAACTTATTGCTAACCCTAACCTTATTCCTTAACCTAAATCTAACCTGAACCCTAAACCTAGCACTATCATTACCCTATCCTTAACACTAATGCTAATTCGAGCCCTAATCCTAAACTTAACCTAAGCCAAACCCTAACACTGACCCTTCCCGTAATAATATACCTAGCTCTAACCCTGACCCTACCCCTAAACCTAACCCTTATATTAGACCATAGCCATAAACCTAACCCTAAAACTATTCCTCACATAACCTAACCTTAACACAAACCATAGCCCTAACCCTAACCTTAACCCTAGCCCTAATCCTATCCATAACCCTAGCCCTAAACTTAGCTCTAACCCTATCAATTACCCTAAACATAGCCCTAATTCTAACGCTAACCCTAGGCCTAAATCTAACCCTAAGCCTAACTGTAACCCTATCCTTTATGCTAAAACTAACCTGAACCCTAAACCTAACCCTAACATTACCTGAACACACACCCTAATGCTAATTTGAGCCCTAACCCTAAACCCTAACCTAAACAAAACCTAAACATGACCCTGACACTAATAATACCCCTAGCTCTAAATTTCACCCTTACACTAAATCTAACCGTTACACTGAACATAACCATAAAACTATCCCTAAATATCCCTAACTGTAACCCTGGAACTGACATTTGCCCTAATACTAATCCTAGCCCTAACCAAAACACAAACCCTAGCCCTCATTCTAGCCCTTAACCTAGATTAATCATAACTCTAACAAAACCCTAGACCTAACCCTAATTCTAACATTTATCCTAGCCCTAAACCTAGCTCTGACCCCATCATTTACACTAAACCTAACCCTAAGCCCAAACCTAACACTAGGCCTAAACATAAACATAAACCTAGCTGTATTCCTAGCCGTAATTAACCCTATACCTAACCAAACCCTAAGCCTAGGCCTAAGACTAACTCTCACTCTTGCCCTAGCCCTATCCCTATTTCTAACCCTATTTTTGTCATAACCCTAATCCTAGCTATAAACCTAGCACTAATGCTAGCCATACCCTTAGCCCTAGATCTAATCCTAACTCTAAATCTAACTCTAAACCTAAGACTAAACCTAACCCTAACACTAGTCCTAAACGTAATGCTAATCTTAAAACTAGCCCTAACCATAGCCCTAGCCCTAAAACAAATCCAAGGCTTAGCCCTAACTTTAAAGTTTAACATAAACCAAAACGTAACCCTACACCTAGCCCTAACCCTAGCCCTAATTCGAGTCCAAACCCTAACCCTAAAGCTACCACTGACCTTAATTTTGACCCTAATACTAACCCTAGCTCTAAACACCACCCTAATGTTAAACCTAACCCTAACACTAGACCTAGTCCTAACCATAATCTTATAACTAGCCCAAATCATAACTCTACTGGAAATATTGGTCATAACTCTGAACCTAGCCCTAACTCTAACAAAAATTTAGCCCTAATCTGAAACGTAACTATAGCTTTAAACCTAAACCTAATCCTAACACTAGCCCTAACCCTACCCTAAATGTAGCCCTAACCCTAGGTCTATCCCTATCCCTTACTCTAAGCCAAACCTAACCCTAATGCCAACCCTAGTCATATACCTAATCCTATTACTAGTATGAAACCTAGCCCTCATTCTAGCTCTAAACATAACTCAAACCTGACACTTATTCTGACCCTAATGGTAACTGTATGTCTAAACCAGACCCTAACCCTATCTTGAACCCTAACACTAGCACTAGAAATAAACCTATTCCTAAACCTAACACTAACACTAGCCCTACACCTAAACCTAATCCTAAATCTAGCCATATCTCTAGCCTTAGATATAAACAAAAACCTAGCCCTAGTCCTAATAATAAACCTTAACCTAACCCAAACACAAACCCTAACCCTAGACCTAACCGTAGTGATAATTCTGGCTTTAACCATAAAGCTAACTCTAACCTGAACACTGACCCTGACCCTGACCCTAACACTAACTCTAGCTCTAAACATCACGCTAACAATAATGCTAACCCTAATACTTGACCTAGCCATAACACTAACCCAAAAACTTGCCCTAATCATAACCCTAGTACGTACAATAGCTGTAGCCCTATAACTAGCCCTAATCTAACCCAAAACCTGGCCCTAATCTGAGCACTAATCCTAGCTTTAACCCTAACAGTAACCCTAGCCCTAAGCCAGTCCCTAACCCTTCCCTAACCCTAGCTCTTATCCCATTTATTACCTCAAGCCAAACCCTAAACCTAATGCTAACTCTAGTCCTAATCCTAGTCCATAGCCTAACTCAAACCCTAACCCTATTACTATTCCTAACCCTAGCCCTCATTCTACCTCTAACCATAACCCAAACCCCAATCCTAACCCTGAAACTTATACTGACACTAACACTAACCGTAGGTCTAAACCTGACCCTAACCCGAACCCGAAACCTAACATTAGCCCTACCAGTAATCCTATACTGAAACCTAAACCTAACACTAGTCCTAGACCTAAACCTATTTTTTTTCTTTTGCTAATATTTTATTTAGGAATTTCGCATCTATGTTAATAAAAGAGAATACTCTGTGAATTTATCATTTATAATATCTTCATCAGATCTGGTGTGTGTCAGTTTCATAAAACCAATTGAAAATATAAAACTGATGTTATTTTTTCATTCATTAAATTTGGAAGAATTCACTAGTGAATATCTCTGCCTAGAAATTGCTTGATGAAGAAGTTTTAAAATGAAGATTCTATGTATTTATTTATTTTGTACCTGTTTTATTATGTTATGTTTTTCTAGGAGTTTGAATCTTTTATCTAAGTCATCAAATGTATTACCATGAAGTTTTTTCATTGTGTTCTTATTCTCTTGTAAATATCTGTGGAATCTGTCCTAATGTCACCTTTTTTTTTCCTTTAATTTTTATTGTTGGTTGTTCAAAACATTACATAGTTCTTGACAAATCATATTTCACACTTTAATTCAAGTGGGTTATGAACTCCCATTTTTACCCCGGATACAGATTGCAGCATCACATCGGTTACACATCCACTGTTTTACATATTGCTATACTAGTGTCTGTTGTATTTTGCTGCCTTTCCTATCCTCTACTATCCCCCATCCCCTCCCCTCCCATCTTCTCTCTCTAACCCATCTACTGTAATTCATTTATCCCCCTTGTTTTTTTCCCCTTTACCCTCACTTCCTCTTGTATGTAATTTTGTATAACCATGAGGGTCTCCTTCCATTTCCATGCAATTTCCCTTCTCTTTCCTTTTCCCTCCCACCTCTCACCCCTGTTTAATGTTAATCTTCTTCTCATGCTCTTCCTCCCAACTCTGTTCTTAGTTACTCTCCTTATATCAAAGAAAACATTTGGCATTGGTTTTTAGGGATTGGCTAGCTTCACTTAGCATAATCTGTTCTAATGCCTTCCATTTCCCTGCAAATTCTATGATTTTGTCATTTTTTAATGCAGAGTAATACTCCATTGTGTATAACTGCCACATTTTTTTATCCATTCGTCTATTGAAGGGCATCTAGGTTGGTTCCACAGTCTTGCTATTGTGAATTGTGCTGCTATGAACATTGATGTAGCAGTGTCCCTGTAGCATGCTCTTTTTAGGTCTTTAGGGAATAGACCGAGAAGGGGAATAGCTGGGTCAAATGGTGGTTCCATTCCCAGCTTTCCAAGAAATCTCCATACTGCTTTCCAAATTGGCCGCACCAATTTGCAGTCCCACCAGCAATGTACAAGTGTACCCTTTTCCCCACATCCTCGCCAGCACTTGATGTTGTTTGACTTC